>NC_140934.1:110016821-110306821 GCF_014529385.1 Adiantum capillus-veneris | reverse complement strand
ACTAGATTGGACATACCGCACACATGATTGGTAGATGTGCATGCAGAGGAGGTGGCACTATTCTACCCTTTTAAATCAATCATGAAAGGATGCACTCTCCTTTCCATTAGCTCATGGGATTCCTAGTGTTGGGAGCCATATTTTTGGGCTTCCCGTGTTGGAAGTCAATGGGAGTGTTTGCTATATCTGGGAAACAAATGGAGGGTTATAATCAAATACTAACTTGCAGTATAGGGATGAATAATCATTTTAACCACAATTTTTCTTAACTCCCTTCTCTAGCCAGAAATTTTCAATGCTTCTTTGATGACGGCCAAAGCATTGCAAAGTGATTTCATACCTCACACGTACTTGTGAGTAGTGATAGGGAGCTACCTATGAAATGCATGCAAATTGCTTCCTTAGTTTAATTGATGTTACTTTGAAGTATGGTGGCTACCAAGTATACATACATGCACTGACCAGTTCGGTTTTGTAGGTTCATTAGGTGCATGATAGAAAATTGGTTGTTTAGATTTTAATTGGGAATTTTAGCTATGCTCAAATGGATGGGCCAACTAAGATTCATGTTTTTTGAAGGTATAAGTTTTCCTTGAATTTCAAAACACACATCCAGGTGTGAAGATTGGGCAACAAGCTTTCGAGAAACGAAAGCCCTACTTTGTCTGAAAAATTAAATATATGTACACATGTTCGTATGTCTTTCTTGAGAGATGCTCTAAACCAAATAAGGCGAGGCTCTCTTGGCTTGCATTGAGTCAATTGTAGTTGCCACTGTAATATGCAAGGCTATTGATAAGTCCAAAGCATGTGCTTGAACATACAACAATATAATCCTACTATGGGACTCTGTCATGTGTACAATTCTTGAAGGTGCTAGATATCACAAATTAAAATATTTGATGGGAGACTGCTCCAGTTGTGCCCCTCAAAGATGTCAACATTCACAAGGGAAGAAATAGTGATGGTATACATCATGACATGCAAGGTATTTGAGGATATCAAGGTTGGAGACATAGATGCGGGTAAAAAGAAGAAGAGGAAAATCCTAGCCTTCAAAAAGATACATAGAAAATAGCTTCTATTTTTGTTTAGCAATCAATTGAAGAAGTATATCCAGCATAGCTTTGTGCACAGATGGTAGGCTGAGTAGTTGAACAAAAGGCTTCAAGAAAGCGTGGTATTATATGTCGTGGACTTTGCAAAAAATTACACATTCAAAGAGTAGAACGAGATTCAAAAAATGCATTGATACTCTAACATGGTTACAATATTTGTTCACATTATGTATGTTCATGTTGCAGAGGTGGTCCAAAAATACCATCATTTTAACATATCAAATGACACACCCATGATACCCTTTTTGTTCAACATTGTTTGATGCTACATTATAAATGGGTGCAACAAATTGGCATAACATTCAAGGAATATTGAGTGTGGTCAGATGGCATGGCTTCCCAATTCCAAGCTAGGAGCCCACGTTTTACTTTGTTTCTAGGTACAACATACTAACAGTATCAAAATGACTTGAAAATTTTTCAAGGTTGGGTCATGAAAGAGGTGAGCATGAGGAGCAGGGATTTCCATCAAACATCATCTCACTCATGTTCTTGAGGGAGACCATGTCCACAAGCACGGAAGCATTGTATCCTTCAAAGGCCATACTAGTTTCATGAATGTTTTGGGAGATCAAAATAGATGATGTTAATTGAAGACAAAGGTGCAATTATAGGTTTTCCTTAATGCAAGGGGCATTCATTGAGTGTCTGGCTATTTGCTAATAAATGATAGAGCACTAAAATACAAGACACTATCATGCTTGTGTAGTGCATGTATGCAAGGGGCATGGAGGTGGTGCTCCATTTCAATTTGTGTGGAATATTTGGAGTAAGTTTTGCTTGAACCCATGGATGACTTTGATGAGGATGAAGAATTAGACGATCTAGCCTAAGGAGGACATCATGATGCCTTAACAAATGTACATCATGTCCGGGATAATTTTGCTTGTATGGCACTTATTTACAATGAAGAACTTGTGGACTTATATTTGTTGAGGTGTAGAGGGGAATTGGGAGTCATGCATTGGCAATTGGAGTATCGCACTAACTCCCAAGTCAACAAGGCATAATTTGTCTCCCTTTCTCTTTCACATGGGTACTAAAGTTTACCAAGATGGCACCAAATCTTGGTGCTGACACTAACTCAACAAGTCATAAATTGTCTCCCTTTCTCTTTCACAAGGGAACTCACTACGGAGACGACACTAATTCCCAAGTCAAAAATGCATAATTTGTCTCCCTTTCTCTTTCACAGGGACACTAACTACCAAGATGGCACTAACTCATAGGGTTGACACTAATTTCAAAGTTGTCTTAAGTTTGAGATGCCCTTAGCACACCCTTTATAAATGGGCCATACCCTTCCAAATCATAGACGGATCCACCACATTGAACATTAGAGGGTGGTCAGAGACTTCCATGATTATAATGGAGCAAAAAGAGACAAGAAGAAGGACAATGAGAAAGAAAAAGATGGAGACAAGAAGATGGATAGGAAGAAACAAAAAGAGGAAATTGAGGGAGAGGAAGTTGAGGAAGATAAAGGAATAGGAAGAGAAACCCTTTATAATTTCAACCCATCTCAAGACATTGCCCAAAGGGTTGGCTGAGTTCTTTGTAGATATTGGTTTGTAGGATGGTATGGATTATGGATTTGGGTTGGACATTCTACTAGGGTTTGTGTTGAACCATGAGGAAAGTGCAAAGATAAACACCTGCAAAGGGAGATTAGAGACACAATTGTCTATCTTTACTCAAAGCTACATGAAAGTTGGAGTGATGACTAAAAGCCCTTGTACTAAATGACCACTCAAAGAAAGAATTTAATCAAAAGATACTTCTTGCATATGTCATTTCAATCTTTTTTTGTTGTCAGAGAACACTTGTAAATTTATGTAAGTGAAGTCATAAAGTTACATCAGATTCCACTAAGGAAAGTCTTAAATTTTACAAAAATACACAAAAACAAGATATCCATACACTCTGTAACAAGATATCACTTGCTAGCTACCACTTAGTAAGAGCTAACTACCAGCAGCAAATACTTGTGGATATGGAAGTGTGTGTATGGTTGTCTTATAAAACAGCAAGCATGCTATGTAGCGTTATATCTAGTGCACATAAGAAAAACATGATAGTTGACATTGGTACATAGGTTAGGATTGAGTTTAGGGCTTAAGACCATTCTGCAGTACAATATGGAACAAGATTTTCTTTAGTAGCTACCACCCAATAAGAGAATAAGAGCTAGCTACTAGATAGCTACCAAGTACTTGTGGGTATGGAAGTGTGTGCTATGCTTGTGTTATTTAGTAGTAAGTGTGCTATGTTGCTTAAATGGCTAGTGTATGGCACAAAACAATGCCACATCTGACACTACTACATAGGTTAGGGTTGAGTTAATGGTTTGGGAGAATTGTGTTGTATAGTCTATAAACAAGATATAAATTGGTATCTATAGTCAGTAAGAGCTAGCTACCAGAGAGCTACCAAGGACTTATGGGTATGGAAGTGTGTGCTATGGCTATATAATAAGTGTGCTATGTAGCTTTAATGGATGGCATGTATCACAAACACATAGCACCTACCATTGCTACATAGGATAGGGTTGAGTTTAGAGTTTAGGACCATTCTACAGACACTCTGGAATAAGATTATTACCTCGTAGCTACCATTCAGTAGGAGGTAGTTAGCAATTAACTACCAAGTACTTGTGGGTGTGGAAGTGTGTCAAGGTTGTGTTATATATTGTTAAGTGTGCTATATACATCACAAACACATGACACCTAACATTGGTACAATATGTGAAGGTTGAGTTTAGGATTTATGACCATTCTACAATACACTCTAGAACAAGATTTCCTCTAGTAGCTACCATACAATAAGAGCTAGCTACGAAATAGCTACCAAGTACTTGTGTGTACGAAAGTGTGTGTTATGGTTGTGTTATATAACATATGTAGCTTTACTAGTTGGTGTATATGAAAAACACATGACACCTAATGTTAGTACATAGGTTAGGGTTGAGTTTAGGGCTTAGGGCCATTCTTCGATACACCATGGAATCCACTATATAAAACAACTTAACCCACTAAATAGATAAAATCATATGAAACAAGGGGCATTGGATTTAAGGCATAAGACTACTTCAAATAGATAAATCATTCAAAAAATATGAAGTGGTTTTTTCAAACAAATCAGAATGACTTAGAAATTGTTCATCATTTTCCAACTCGCACAAAAATAACTAGTATTGATTAATCCATTCTAGTATCATAAATAGGGTTTCAAATTCAAAATGGGGATGTTACCTTTCAACCTTCCACCTTATTATAAGCAAGACTACAAAATCCAAGAGGGGTTATAATCAACTTCCCTTGAACGTCAACATAGCAAAGAGCTTATACTAGACTACAACCTTGTTGATCGAGCTATGTAACCAATGATTGTTCACATACTGGGATACTTGGTCTTTATCATATGAAATCATGTGTCTCCTAATGTGCACATTGGGAAAACGATCCATGTTCCACCCCTTTAGCCACAACAATACAGGATGGGGTGAGGTAGTACAAACATAGGAGGAAATATAATGGTTATGTCATGGTTCATGTGTCATGGTTCAATTGGTTTTTAAAGCATGTATCATACATAATAAGAACCATCAAACCAAGCCATTTTGGCTTCCATAGTAGCACGCCAGTGAATCCCTTGGCACAAAGATTGGGCTTTCATTACTGTCTAGCAGCTCTCACATCAGTGAAATTAAGTGGCGTTCTTGTAAAATCTTATTAGGATGGTTACTCTTTCCAAATCTTTGGGTGTAGCAATTGAAAGAAATTCAGCATCACAATTTGGATATTTCCATTGTGCAGCTTTGACCACAGGCACACATAAAACATGTTTCCACATTCCTAAAGAAAGTTAAATGCATATGTCTTTAGAACGAAAAAGGTGTCACGGTTATGGCCACTCTACAACAAAGGAAACCTCCGATTCTTGACATCAAAAGGGAAATGTGGATAGATGTATCTTTTCAACAACGCCCTATTCATGTCTAACACCAAGACTTTTGAGTGTAGATCTAGGAAGAGTTGGAATTCCCCGAC
Source organism: Adiantum capillus-veneris (assembly GCF_014529385.1). Classification (NCBI taxonomy): domain Eukaryota; kingdom Viridiplantae; phylum Streptophyta; class Polypodiopsida; order Polypodiales; family Pteridaceae; genus Adiantum; species Adiantum capillus-veneris. The sequence goes on along the minus strand of NC_140934.1, from coordinate 110,301,654 downwards.
CAACTCAGGTGCCATTCATGTCAGGGGGAGAGGCATTATTATATCCATCCACAAGGAAATTTTTTCACTGTATTTATCCTACAAGTCTGATTTTTGGACATAACCCAAAGATTTTTCTGGGAGCACATCATGTCTAGTAGAGCCTCTACTTCTTTACATCAACAAGAAGTAGCATATCATTGACCTTTACTTCAGTCAAGTGGGATTCTGGCACAAAGATCCACCATGGAAAACTTATCGTACCACATAAGTGCAAAGTAGGGGGGTATTCAACAATCTAAATAAGCGTATAAGTTAGGGGTAGGCCCTTAATAATTTCCCCTTCTAAAATTTTAAGTAGATGGGGTGGAATAAAAGTCTCACTTGAGAGGGGAGAGGGAAAGGGGTACTTGAATCTCCAATCTGATATCCTTCAAACATTGGGATGAAGGTCTATTTCCCATAAGCATCTCGAGTTGTAGTCCCAAGCTCTAAACATTCATTGTAATAAGTTGTTGTGCTTGAGGGTTGACTATGACCTCATCAGGGATAAGTGCATATTCAGGTACTCGTGGCTAGCAGCTGAATGGTATTGGGGTGAGGGGGAAGCTTGCAAGAGGTCTACTAGTGGTATTTAACCATCTTCTATTGATCAATCATCCTTCTGGCCCCCACATACAACATTTGAAATCTCTCAATGTCCAAGAATGCATTGTCATCGTGAAGATAGTCCTGAATTTGGAGTGTATTCTCCTTCCAATGGAGTAATCAAAGTGTGCATCTAAGCCTTTCCCTTGTTTAACCTAATAACAGCCTCAGATTTCTGATGTCAATTTCCCCTTACTACGTTTTTTGGTGCGTCTGACCAGAATGGTTTTGCTTGGTCTGTTGCTAGGTTTGATTTGCAGACTCGCTACCCGTTCACTTAGCTCCCCTGATGCTTGAGGGGGTGGAGGGGTTGGTCATCATCATCATCCCTTTGATCGTTTGTCCCATCTCCATATTCCGTTCCGTGTTATGAGTGAGATGTAAATTCCTCCATTTTCTCTTCCAAATCTGACTTGATAGAATCGACCAGATTCTGGAGGTCTTCAAAATTCAACGTTATGTTCCTCTATTGATCTAATATGTCCACTTGATATTGATATATGTACTTGTGTTAACCACCGGTGTCCACTTCTAGTAGTCATGGGCCGGGCTTGTCAGTCCAATAGGAAAAGGGTAACAGTGATCGCCGATGAGAGGCGCACTCTAATTGGAACATTCAAGGGTTAGTTGGCTAAGCATGGGCACCCAAGTGTGAATGGGAGAGCTCATATAAAAGTCACCTAATCCTAAAAATCGCTCATTCTCTCATTTGTGCAATTGAAGAGTGCTATTGCTCCATCTCCATCTTCTTCTTCATCTCCTTGTTGTGTGTGTATATGCATGAGAGAGAGAGAGAGAGAGTGTGTGTGTGTGTGTGTGTGTGATCGAGCATTGCAACGGCACGGCGTCGGTGAGGTGGTTGAGCGCGGCACGTAGGTAGCTCCCTCTTCTTCGCGGCGAGGAATCCTCCACGAAGGCGAGCGTAGGGCGGTGAGTGACACACCCTTGCTCTCTTGAGCTTGCTAGATTAGTCTGGTTGTGTGCTTGCAGCCATTTGTGGCTCGCACACAGTGTACGGCAAGTCCCTTGCTTTGCACGTGCGACAAACGTGCACATGTTTGGCGCCATTGCCGGGGAGATGCCCCACACTAAGCTCGAATGGCACTGTATGCTGCTTTGTGGCGCAATTTGAGATGTAGGAAAGGTAGAGAAAGAAGGTGTGTGGCTGCTGAGAAGGATTTGTAAATTTTGTTCTTGCTGCAGTGTACTGTTTTTGTTAATAAGGTGTTGCAATGTACTGTTTTCTGTTGATAAGGTGTTAGCTTTAAGGTATGAGATCTATAATGTTAGATCTGTAAGGTACAATAAGTAAATCTATTAGTTACTTAGTTGTTGTAGTATTGTGTTAGTGTGTAACACTAGCTTTGTTAGTTGCAAGTAGGTAGGATAGGTGTGTGTGTGTACTGGCGCGCATAGCGCGACCGCGGCAACCTTATCCAAAAAAGAATTAAAAAATTAAAAATAAAAAATTAAATAAAAAATTTAAAAATTTTAAAGGTAGGACCGAGAACGGGAATATTCCCCAAGCCCAAGCCCAAGCCCACACTCAGGCTCAAGCTTCAGTCACCCTTTGGAATTACTTATTTTAACCTCACACCTAAGTAAAAATCGCCCTTTTGAGGACCATCGGAGCTTCGGGTAACCGAACGCTGTGCTGCAAAGCACACCACGACCCGCTGAGCGATACACTTGTTTTGAGCTATCACACGCTCTAATCCAAAAACCGATCGTAAAAGATATTAAAAAATATCAAAAAACGAGTGAAAACGGGGTACAAAACGCCTAAAAAATCAAGCGGTTAACCTTCGAGGGTATTCGTCGACGCTTGTAGGGTGCCAAAGGCACATGCATCTGCACTCTGGTCGTGTGCTAGAGGCCAAAAAAACTAGCAAGCACTTCGACTTACGCGGGTTCTCAATGCCCATCTACCTTAGGTTCCAGGCCCTCGTCGGGGACCCAAGGTAGTACCACTCAAGACCCGAATATTGCGTCCAGTGACTCTTCTTCTGACTACGACGTCATGGAGGGTTACCCAATGCCTAATCCTGATAGCTCAAGCCAAGATATGCATGCCATGGGCCCACGGTCCAGGCCGAGCTTGCTTAGCCGCTTGAAGGTAACCTTTAGTAGAGCCACTGTCTCCGAGCATGTAGCTAACGATGTAAATGAGAGGGGGGGGGAGTAAATTCGCCATTCACGACCAACGTAGACCCCATGCTCTCCAAGAGTGTGTACGTGAATACTCCATTCACTGCACCCCCTGACTCTTCAGATCTATTCCCCTCCGAGGTTATATGACCTGATGGTAGAAGCCTAGCTTGTCGAAGTGCAAGGGGTTGAGCGATATATCATTGCGGCTAGGAAAAAGGATATCGAGAGCTTACACAAGGCAGAGCAATGAAGAGAGTTAAAGTGAAAGCCCCTATGTCAATATCCTTGCTAGGAGAGCAATCGAGTGCTCTTGAATTAGCGACCACTAAGGGTCAACCCATAGAGAGCCACAATGCATCTAATTCAAAAGACACCCCTAGCACCTCAATCTTAGATGGAGCATTCCTAAATGAGAACTGGGAGTACGAACTACAAATGGAAACTCTAACCGACCTATACACAGGTCACACCTATCACATGGGTTGGTTCAATCCACAACGGGTGCTACTAGTATAGAGGATCAACAACAAAGAGTTTGTGAGGTCATCCATAGGGTTATTGAGCTAGAGAGACAGAACAAGGGGATCCACATGCCTTCAATGGGTCTCATGAAATTCTTGGATACAGGGAAGGCTAAACAACCAACCTTATCACAAATGGAGACTCCCTCGGTAAGTCCGATGGATCCTCCATATGTTGTTTTGCCAGGGGTCTCAGTGCAATCTGAGCCCACAAGTGATAGCTTTACCTTTCCAAGTTTTTCTCATCTTTCCCTTGATGACACCACGGCTACCATGCCTACCCCAATGATGGGCATGCCAAGAAACACGCCATGGACCTCATTTGTTAGTAAAGCACTGCTACATGGTAGCTCAATGCCAACAACAGTACCTACAAGTGTGTACCAATCGTATACACCTATAGGTCCTCGTACTCGTGTAGTTCCTACCCCTCCCATTGTTTCAACAACCTATGCTCCACAACCATAACATCCAAGCTCTTATTTCCATGCGACCATACCGGCTAGAATTAGCATGTCACATCCGACGTCTGCTATGCCTAGGGCCACACATATGAACTTTCGGCCGCCACATGACACAACACTGTAGCAAACTTGGAAGCCAAGGGCTTCCTATACGCCAAGCCCAATGCCAATACCTACGCCACATGTAGTCTCTAGAGCGCCTTCACCCACAGTGCCTGCTCACTTAGGTGACTTGGCAACATTTTCTCAAACTATCGGTCGATCTATTGCTGAGAATATGCGTAACAGGCCTGATAGAGAGCCTAGAAGTAAGGCAATACAAATAGCCAAGCTCACATAAAAATTTAGTGGAGACGGGGGTGTGAGAAAGCATATCAAAGTGTTTGAACAAATATGCGATTCTTTAGCAGAACACAATGACCTTCATAAGAGTAATGCTTTAAGCCTAACCTTAAGTGGGAAGGCTCGGGATTTGGTATAGGAGATTGTTCTTGAAAGAATACATACGAGAGGGAGTGCTTTGGGGTGTAGCCTCTCAACTCCAGAAAGCCCAACGAGAGGAAGGAGAGTTGGTGAGAGACTTTATTAGCCGCTTGAAGCATTTGAATTCTCGTTGTAATCCAAATGAGTGCTTCAATAATAATCAACTGCTTGATAGATTCATTAGGGGATTACGACATGAGGATATCTACAATGGCCTAGTCATTAGAGGTATCACCAGTTGGGAAGCAGTCACCACCAATGCGATCCAATTGGAGGATAATTTAATGATTCAAGGAGAAAGAGTGTTTGTTGAGCCTAAATCTACTAGCTCGCAAGCATCGGGGCATCAGTCAATGACCCTAAAGCCTATTGCTAAGGAGTCAAATATATATGAGATGACTTTAGCAAATCTCACCAAGGCCATTCAAGAGAGTCTTAGAGACAATCGTGCTCCACAAAACAATCAAGAAGGGAGCAACAATGGTGCTCAGTATGCTATGGTCCACATAGTACCAGTGAATGCCCTACTTTTAGAGTAAAATTCAATGGGAATTGTAATGCCTATGGGAGATATGGTCATCAAGCTAAGGATTGCATAGTATTTAAGCATGCGATGGCCAATAGACCAACCTTAGCATGGACAGACACACCTTGAGTGCCTGCATTGATGACAGGCCCACCTCTTGAACAAACGTCACAACACATGGTCCCTAGGGCCCAAAATGTTGTTCAAACAACACCCTTACCGCCTCAAGTGCTAGGACCGCAACCACCACATCCAAGAATCACGTTTATGAATCAAGTAGGTTGTGAGTCATCTATTGCTTGTTTGGAAGGGTGTGAGGAAGATATAGACCCTAATATTGCCTATGGGATTTATGCGCTTGAAGAAAGACCACAATGCTACATGGAGGACTATTGGGGACAAGTCAAACATGTCTATCAAGTAGCTGCTCTTGCTGAAAGAGGCCAAAATATCAATTACACTGCCAAGAGACCACCTCTTCAATGCTATGAGTGTGGAGGTCCACAGCGTGTGTCCAAGTGTCCTATTAGGCTACAAAAGAACGCCACATTAATGCAAACCAATCAAGCGAGCATGTTTACAATGCCGATACTCATGTGTAATCGATGTGGCATAGATCATTTGATTGCCTAATTTTTGAATAATCCAAATGCACCAAAGATCATGCCATTAAACTTGATTGATGTTACCGAGGAGCCATCACAAAGTACATATGTGGTACCAGTAAACATACTCACGTGATCGATGATCCAAAAACAAAATTATATTCTTGAAGAAAGAGACACGGCATCAATTGCCCAATCTTAGAAGAAGAAGAAAACACGAAGGAAGAGATCGCAAAAAGCAGCGAAGTCAAACCCCAGTTCAAAGACCAACATAGGGACTAGTGACGACCCCATATATATGAACGACACTGAAGAGGATTCTGATTCAGGGGAAACCATGGAGACCAAAACGACCACTAAGAAAGAAACCAGCAAGGAAGATCGTCATGAGCCACAATGGCCAGGATCCAAGAAGAAGATAGGAACTTATCCAAACCCTACAGAGGAGATCGAGCAAGTCAAGCAATTAAGGAGTTTCGTAGAAGATACCCAAAGGGATCTAGAACCAACACCTAGGCAGATCCAGATTACAGACACATTGTTCCCTACGCAACAACAACCTCACAAACTCCATAGACCCCTAGCCATACTAGTGTCATCCAAGAAGAAAGTGACTTAAAGTCATGGGAAAGTGGGTGTACTCACTTCTTGTTGGAAAGAACGTTTACAGAGGGACTACCTTACCCTATCAAAGAAATGGAGATCCCAACTTCCCCACGTCAAGGGACTGAAGCCCAAAAGGTGTCGGGTCTAGTAAGCTCTTTTATTTTCTTCACATAGCTTTTGACTGAGAGCTTTCCCTGCTTAATCTTCACATAAGATATCTTCATCACCTCTATTGTCAGTATACTCCATACAAAATGCCTTGATTAGCTTGATATATGGTCTAAGCTTGCAGGCTAAGTAGTGGTAATACCACTTCCGTGTTGTATCCTTCAAGGTCTATGGAAAATATTCTCTCCACTCATCCTCATTGATGTCCTTCGGTTCCTTGTCTTGTTCAAATGCTTTTTTGTCAACATCGGGATCATCCTTCTTTCCACCCTTGAATATAGGTAAAGAAAATCTTCAAGTCATTAGAGTGCTCAGTATGTTTGGTTCTGTGATGGTATGAATCATGATCCATGTGCTTGGAATTCTCCTTCTCGTTTGATCTTCGCTCTTTGGTGGTGTGATGCTTGTTGTAATGATCAATATCAACATCACACTTATCGTTGTACTGATCATGTGTTTTACTATGACTGTGTTCATCTCATTATTCCTTTCAAATTTCCTTTGTGTTGGTTTTTTACTTTATTAAAATCCTGCTCATCCATGAACATTGTGGTTGGTCTCCTTCCTCTTTCTAATCTTTGAGGTGGCCTTGTGGACTTTAGCTAGTTCCAAACTGTGACTAGAAGATAGGTTCCCTCTCAAGAGCTTTAGCTCACCACTATAATCGCCCAAATGGAGTGAGTTCGCCACTTCTTACAACTATTCTAGGTTAGAGACTTGGAATTAATCACATTCGATCATATGTAAAGCTAGATCATATTTGGAGTTTATCAAATCATATCAAATGTAAAACCAAGTTCATACTTCAAATAGCACATGAACCATATAAAGACTGAAATGGAAATAAGAAAAAAGAGATTGGAAGTGGTATGTATTTAGATATTGAAAATTGCACAATTGGCACCAGATAAAGCTACAAGAAAGCTCAATGATGCTTAGAGAAAATGCTCATTGATAATAAATTTACATAGTTGGCTTCTTCTTCAATATGTGGACCTGCTACCAAACGACGTTGTAGCCATTAGGTACTGAGAGATAGTGACTTTTTTATATTTCTCCCTCCAAAAAATTCTTTCAGAACTCTATTTCCCTCCATTAGAAGGTCATATTTCTTGTTACTCTCAAAACCATGGCTACTTCTTCTTCCCACCCAAAAAGCTCCAGGGGTTACTCTCCCCAACTAATCTTACCATGAGTCTACCAAGATGGCCATGCACTAGCATAAGCTCTATTCCATTTCAAACTTCCTCATTACAAATAATTAATGGCAAGAGTCGAGGATAAGCAAAGGGTCATGGGTTCTCATGCAACCTAAAAGGAGAAAGGGTCCATTGTTTTTGTTTTGCATTCCATAAATAATTAATGGCAAGAGTCGAGGATAAGCAAAGGGTCATGGGTTCTCATGAAACCTAAAAGGAGAAAAAGGTCCATTGTTTTTGTTTTGCATGGAAAGCAAGAGTGCCAAATTTTAGAGTGGAAGTTGGTAAGAAGACTATTAAAGAGGTTTTATTTAAACACATTTTCACTCACTCTGATGTGATTTCTCATGGTCGTAATGTTTCAATGGTTCATCATCCACGATATAGTTGTAACTGGATTCTTATGGTTAGCTCTTCCATTTTGATATGCTTATCCTTCATTTTGTTCTCTTACATTTAGAGATGTTTATCCTTCTTCCCATGAAAAATGGGAGCCCGTGGAGTGCATTATAGGCCTCATCTTTGTAACCCATGCTCACATCGGTATCTTATAGTATGCAAGAAGAAAAAGAAAGAGCCTTGCGGATGAAGGCATATTCTTCTATGACTATTTCTATCAACTCAACCAAAGGAATCAAAAAGGACTAAGACTATGTTAGTTTGCAAATCCCTTGATTATTCCTCCTGTGAAAAACTTCTCGATCAAGGTTGGTATGTGAAAGAGATGGATGGCATATGCTGCAAGATTGCACTTCACACGTTAAAGTATGATTGCAACTCAGTCACTTATCATGTCCCTTTGGCCGTAGCATTCTCACTTCATTGGACGTTGCTATGTGTCTATTGATCAAGAGTTAGTAGGTTTGGAGAACAATGTTGTCAAACATGTGGAAGTGGTGGATAAAGACCTCAACCTTGTGACAATGATGGCAATAAGGGAGCAATGCAACCTGCTCTAGCTTCGACATAACATAGTGGAGGAGACGGTGGACAACGACCCCTCTAAATTTATTTCTTTCTAGGTGGATGCAAAGTAATGCAATGAAAGGAAAAGCAAGTTCATTGTAGAGATCTTTATGGTCCAGCTCAAATCGTTTCAATGTAAGGGCCATTAGAAGTCTTCCTCAAAATTGCACCTTTTTTATAAATACAAATATTTAATCAAATATATACAAACAAAACACAAACACTTATTCAAATGTGCATTAATAGTGATAAGTATTAGACTCTCTCTCTCTCTCTCTCTCTCTCTCTCTCTCTCTCTCTCTCTCTCTCTCTCTCTCTCTCTCTCTCTCTCTCTCTCTCTCTCTCTCATAAAGCATTGGCACCAGCTTGTGCAAAGACCATCCTAATATAATACACTCTAGAACAAGGTTTCCTCTAGTAGCTACCATTCAATAAGAGCTAGCTACCAGATAGCTACCAAGTACTTGTGTGTATAAAAATGTGTGTTATGGTTGTGTTATATAACATTAAATATGCTATGTAGCTTTACTATTTGGTGGATATGAAAAACACATGAGATTAAATGTTAGTAAATAGGTTAGGGTTGAGTTTAGGGCTTAAGGCCATTCTTCAATACACCATGGAATCCATTGCTAAAGAACTTAACCCACTGAATAGAGAAACTTGTATGAAACATGGGGCGTTAAATTTGACACATAAGACTACTGCAAATTTATAATCATCAAAAAATAGGAAGTGGTTTTTGTAAGCATATCAAAATGACTTAGAATCTGTTCACCATTTATAAACTCACACAAAAATAATTATAATTGACTAATGCATTCTAGTATCATTAATATGGTTACAAATTCAAAACAAGAACCTTGCATATCAACCTGCCACCTTAGTACAAACGGGGATAAAAGAAATTTCCAGAAAGGGTTATGATCAACATTCCCTAATGTCAACATATCGAAGAGCTTAGACTAGACTACGACCTTGTTGACTGAGCTATGTAACCAATGATTGTTCACATGTTGGGATACCTAGTCATTCTCATATGAAATCGTGTGCCTCCTAATATATGCATTGGCAAATTGAGCTATGTTTCACCCCTTTAGACACAACAATAGAGTATAGGGTGAGGTATTAGGGATCTTGTGTCTTGTCTTCTAGTACAAACATAGGAGGAAAATATCATGGTTGTGCCATGGTTCAAGAGGTTTTTATAGCATGTATCATCTAAAATAAGAACCATCAAACCAAGCCATTTTGGATTTTGTAATAGCAAGGTAGTGAGCCCTTCACAAAGATAGACTTTTTATTTTGTCCAGTAGCTCTCTCACATCTGTGAAATTAAATGGTGTTCTAATAAAATCTTATTGGGACAGTTGTTCTTTCCAGACCTTTGGGTGTAGAAATTGAAAGCAAGGCAATTTCACAATTTGGATATTTCTCATTGTGTATCTTAGCCACATGCACATTTAGAACATGTTTTCACATTCTTGAAGAAAGTTAAATGCACCTGGCTTTAGAACGCAAAAGGTGTCACAATTATGGCCTCCCTTGGAAACCCTACAGCAAGGGAAAGCTTTGACATCTAGAGAGCAATGTGGATAGATGCATCTTTTCAAAACACCCTATGAAGGGTTGGAATTGTTCAACAAATTGAGGTGCCATGCTCATCAGTGGGAACAACATCATTACATCCTTCAACCAAGAAAGTTCTTTACTAAAATTATCCTACAAGTTTGATTGTTGGACATCACCCAAATATTTTTATGGTTGCACATCATGTCTAGTAGAGCCTCCACTTCTTTACATCAGCAACAAGTAGCATATCACTGACCTTTACTTAGATGGGATTGTGGCTACCCATCATCTATGGGTTTCTCAACACAACATGTCTCTAGAAGCATGCAACATGTCTCTAATTGTTAGATCATTGGGAGGGGGCTCTTATTGCATATCATCTTTGGGTGGCTCATCATAACTAGTATGCCTTTCAACACAAGGCACTCTACTACTCCACACGTCATGATCTTCCACATGAGGCATGCTACTATTGTCCACCTCTTGTTCTTTTTCACAATGCATGCTACTAGTCTACAGATCATTTTTGGTAAAGAAACATGTCTCTACATCACCATTAGGGGACCTATCAATGATCTTTACATCTAGGAGAACTCTATGGCAACATCTGAAACAACTTCCTGAGCACTTTGTACACTTGTACAAATAACCAATGATTGTATTACATGGAGGATCTCCCTTGTCATTCATATGATATTCATATAGCCCACATGGAAGCTACCGTTGCATCAATGTCTCAAATTACAATAGCATTGGTAGCTACCATAACAACAATACCTATCATCACAATGATGTCTTGTAGAGTGGTAGCACCTAGAAACATGTTGCTACCTACCATAATAATGTTAGCACTAGGACATTTACCTTACATCATAAAAACACATGACAATGAGCTAACACAAAGCTACCACCTAGTAATATTCTTTCAAGCCATGCAACACCTAGCCAGCCACCACCTACCCATCCACCAACTCGCAAGCTACCACCTAGCGGATTACCATGTAGCCAACCACCACCTAGAAAGATACTACAAAGACAACAATAGATAGGGGACCACCACCTAGCAAAGCTGCCCCCTAGCCAACTACCGCATAGCTAAGCTACCACCTAGCCAGCACTTAGCAAGCTACCACATAGCCAAACACTACATAGCTAGCCACCACCTAATTAACTACCACACCTAGCAAGCTACCACATAAATCACCATAGAGGAATCTTCCACAAAGCTACCAATGATCACTATTTTTTTCTAATCACCTTAACCCTGGCTGCAAATTGGTAGGTACCACAAACCTGGTGATGGCTACATCTCATATTAATAGTTGTTATTATAACAATAAGTAACATCTCCAATTATTAGCAGCCACCCTTGTGGAACCTCCACAGTAGCTACACTATAGCTACCTTTTTTCCCTAGTGTAGGTCTACCTCTTGCAAGCTTAAGTGGTACCATCATGCTAGAACCATAACCACAGATGCTGCCATATTGGTGACTACAAACTTGTAGTAGGTAAGAAGATGGAAATAATAATACACAGTCACAAACACATTACACTATAGAATCTACCATTCTTCATAAACAACAAAAATAGGTAACACAAATTGGACATTTGTTTATACCAATCTTGGTGCAAGCATACACCATCTTTGAGCATATACGCCTACAATAGCTCTAAGTTTGGTTTCATCAAGTTGTTCAAGTTGACCAATCCTTTCTAGCATGTCATGGCCAATCCACTCAAATTTTTTAGCTACACATAAAATAGGAATAAAAATTCCAAGGATAATATAGCCTTGAAGACAAATGCCATATTGAATGGTTTGGTGCCTATCAAAGTTTTGTATGCCAATCTATAAGCCCACAAAATCGCTAGTGTAGCTTTTGGTCCCAGTTTGATATGGCATCACTCACTATTTTGGTAAGCACTATGCTCAAACTCTTGTTTGTTCTTTCAATCTGTCCATTGGCTATCACCACCATCCACAAAAATCAAGCCCTTGATGTTTTCAAAGATGACTTGGCTACATCCTAGAGCCATGCAATTGCCCTCCTCACTAACAACATGCAAAAAAATAGATATGGTATGCATGCTTGCAAGGAAGCATGATCATTTTTAATGCCTTGTTGTCATATGTGAGCACTCCACATGCAGTGCATGTATTAGATACACTTCCATATGTCTCTACATCACCTATTGGAACCTTGGGTGGTTGCACTTGTGGCAAAACTGCACTTTTCTTGTGATGTATAGTGGTGACAAAATCTACTTGATCATTCGTAACCTTCAATTTTGATTCCTTTAGCGCAATGTCTTTCTGTAGTAAATCCAATGCATCTCCATAATCCGCATACTCAGTTTAACCTTGCAAGGTCTCAATTTTCAACTCAAGTTTGGTTATATGTGCCTTTTGTCAAGACCAACTGTTGCAATTTATTGTATGTCCTATAGGTGACGTCTACTAGTTTCAAGCTATTTTGTCACACTTTGAATGAATCCCATGGCTCCCCTCATTACAATGTGAATTTGCCTTCCACTCATCACGTTTTTTTTCCAACAATTGGTGAGTTTCAACAATGCCTTCTTGCACATGCCTACAACCACTTGCACCCTATCGTCAAGATAATCAAGCGGTGGCATCCCACGTTGCCTCATTTTGCATTTGTATGAAAACTAGAGCCCTTGTTTGCATCCCCCCATCATCCACATCAATAAATGTGGTCATGCAATAAGACCTCCCATGTGCAACATAAGAGTTAAAGGCTCAACCATGGTGCATCACTGTGCTCCACATTGTCAAAGGTTGTAATGCATGTCAACATCATATTGCATACCTTTTGCATGATGACACAACTAAGATCTAGTACACCTTTCAAAAATATTTTGAAGGGTCTCTTTTATATATGCTTCTGAAGAAATCTTGGCCTTAGGCCTTGGTATGTACGGGTAATTATACCTTGTACGGGTAATCTAACCATGTAGGTCAGCTACTCTGCCTTAGGCCTTGGCATGTACATGTAATTCAATCCTTTTGGGTAATTCAACCATGTAGGTCAGTTTCTCTATGCAGGTGAAATCTATGTAGGCATGTTATCTATGCTTACTACAAGGAGCCATCTATGCTTCATCAAAGATATAAATAAGGGGATCTACTACTTTGGCCATGCATCTCTTTCTACACAAGCTACATGGGACCTACGACATGTGAAAGATGCTAGTTCCAAAAGTTTGTAGTGAAAAATTATCAAAAATTTAACTTGACTATGATCAATCAAATCTTGTCAAGAGTAAAATATGCTATAGCTCATGGATTTGATTCTTGATCTTTATAGCTTTTACATTACTAAGAGCGTTGTTTGGGCTCTGATACCATGGCAATGGTGGGAGGGTAACTACCTTGAAAAATGCACAAAATACATGCATACAAGCCACAAAACCAATGAATTTGCATACTCGGAAATGCACATCTACACACAATCCAACGCGATGCACAATTGGAAACAAGTAGAGAGCGACACCTACACCATCTAGAGTGCTATGCATACACTAGACAGAGAGAGTGTGAGAGGAAAGGAGAATAACACCAGGTGGAGGCAAAGGCTATATCTCCCCACATGGATTCCTCAAAGAACCCATGTGACCCTATTTGTAAAATCCAAAACTGTACAACAATATGGAGAGAGCTTATACGAGAGCATTTGACACCCACCATTACATTTTGAGAGATAATCCAATGGTCTAAGTTTCTTTCCACCTATCAATCGTACAATAAATATATGCTAATGCCAATACATACCTCTCCGTTAAGAAGAAATTGTCCTTAATTGTTATGCTGTTTTCCTACAAGTCATAACTTGTCCAAAACCGTGGTTAAAATCATATGTCAAAAACATAATATAGCAAAATGAAGTCGTACAAAATTAAAAATTCTATTTTTCATATGCCTTCATTTGCCCACATATTGCATTTTTAATGTCCCATACCACCAAAATAGGCAATATGTGTCATATCGTGATGTATCAGGATATTATTGGTTACAATCATCATTCAATGACCAAGATTCATCTATACCAACTCCAAATTCATAAACAGTGTCATCATCAAATCATTAATCATCATTATAAACCCAACCACAATCCATATCAATATAATCCACATTAGTTCCATTATATACTCGAGTTAACAAAATTAATAGCAATGGTGGCTAGCCACTGTAGTATGATTTTGAGATTGGTTTCGCTTAAACAAACAAATTGACACCAATTGGACATGCTACCTGAATTGGAAAATTTGCATTGACTTCTAGCAAAGTCAACAATGTGGAGGTGTACAATGAGGGAGAGAATGCACAAGAGAGAGATTTTATTGAACCAACTAGCTTGGCAATGAATTGATTATTATACAATGGGGGTAGAAGCTTTCTTGTATACTACCCAATAGAATTTTCCATACCTAAAATCATGTCAAATAAGTAAAATAAATACCTAAAATGAAAATCAATAGCCAGGATCACATTGGACGTGTACTTGAGATGCATAAAATTCAACACCCTCTTTGCAGCTCATAGTGGACATATGTAGGAAGACCATGTTGATGAAGCAGCTACCATGGACATCCCAGTAGATAATCCTTTCCGCTAGATACACCTCAATTATGCAAACATTAACATGTTCCTAAATAGAATGCCATCTTGAGCACCAATTGCCTCATTACTATAGAACCCACTATGCCCAAGAATCCCCATTCGTGAATTGTGAACACATTACATCCAAGATTTCCAAGATTTCCAAGATTTCTAAGATAAGAAACTTTGGAACACATCTTGTCCATAGCCCGGACAACAACAATAGATAGTGCACACATTCATAGTGTTTTTCATATCTCATGTTGATTCCTTGCCAAATGCATTGTGCCTTGAACTTTGACACACGGGTTAAAACAGTGATAGCTTGAACTCCGACAAAGGGGTCCAAATCAAGTATAAGGAGCACCTTTTGCCCCTCTCTGCCGTTCACGTGCCTCTCTCTAGTTGAAGCATGTTGTTGTAATCGCCACTAGGCTAGGAAGCTAGAGCCAAGGCTACAATGGCAATCGCCACGTATGTCATGCCCTCATTCTTGGTGGAAACATTGTATCCAATGTCCTCATCAAGCTTGCCTTTACCTTTGTCCCTTTTTTAGATCTTGAATTTGCCTTGGACTTTGCAATCCGAAGACAAATTGATCTTCATCTCCCTTAAGGACTCCGAGTGTACCGAGGCAAGTAACTGAGTATTCGCCGGTGCACTTTTTGTAGTCGATGGTTGAACAAGCATCACCATTGCCACTGGATATGTTGAGGCCATACCTTTGCAGATGAAGGCTACTCCTCCTAAAGTGTCTCAAGATGTTTTTGTGGGAAGCCTTTTGATATAGTCGATGGCAATGAGATGTCATGTTTGCTTGCTTTTCACAACACCATCTAAAATAGCTCCACTTGGGGGTCCCTATGTCTCTTGTCGATGCGTTTCAAAATGATATAGAGTGTCCGCCACTTGTAGCCTTTCGAGCATTCTATGCTCTCAAGACACATAAGGTTTTGTATGCCACTCTCTCATAAGGTTGGCTCTACTTGAGAGAGTTTAAAAATGCAAGAGTTGGTCACTCGATCGGCACGCTTGTCTCACTGAATGGGCACTTCTTGTATAATGGAAGTTCTCATGATTTTTTTTCATTGTCTTGTTAAAAAATTAAAATTAAGTACTTCTACATCTTCATATAAAGGTAAAGATAAGTTTCAAAGCACAAGATAAAGTGGAGCACAAGAAGTAGGAAATATGAAGTGTAAAATTGGAATGCAAAGAAAGACACAATTTACGCATTGCATGTACTTATTTCACATATATCATTCTAGGTATGCCTTTATTTCATCAGCACAAAATCGTGATATTGATTACTCCACATACCTAATGATTCTAAAAAAAAGATGAAGAATTAATCACACTCTCTATGACAAATCACCTAATATGTCTCCATTAGTTTGCACACACACGCTCGTCCTGCATTATACGAGACTTGATTTGTCTTAATCAAAGTTGAAGAGTCACCTCCTTCACTAATGGTTACATAGTAGAATTCAAATCTTTCAAATATCCCTCCACATCTCCCTCCTTGTACGCCCAATGATCATAGGATTGAACCTATTCCTAGTAATCAACCTCCTAATAAGGCACTTTAGAGGCAAAATCCCATCCAACAAAATGAAATTTAGGGGCAATTCATTGAAGTGATCGAGAAAGGCTTGATACAACCTTCTAGTACCCCCTTTGGAGCACCTGTATTGTTAGTTGAAAAAAAAGTAAGACTTATATGATGTGAATGTGAAATCACGCTTTAAATGAGATGACTATTAAGAATAAGTATCCCATTCCTCATATTGATGATTTTCTTGATAAATTCAAGGGAGCCATTGTTTTCAACAAGGTTGACTTAAAATCTGGTTATCATAAGAATTTATGCATCACACATTTGTAAGAGTGCAATTTGCACCCAAAATGGTCATTTTATGAATTTCTTTTGAGTCTCAAAAATGCACTTGCTACTTTCACTTGGAAGATTAACCATGAATATTTTGATTCTCTTTTTAATGCTATTTTAGTTTTTAGTATATTACATGAAGAGCATAAAAAGCGTTTTCATTTTAGCTTTAACGAATTACATGAAAGTCATTTGTATGCAAAACCTGAGAAAATTTTCTTTTTGAAAAAAATAAATATCTTGGTCGCATATTTATGTTGGAATTAGGGTTGCAGGAAAACACACACAGCTTGGCAAAGACAAAGGAAGCTCAAGGCACACAACTGAGAGTATATTACTTAGTGTGCAATGGAAAGATAGATAGCCCTAGAGTGATGGGTGTATATACAATGCACAAGGGAAAAGACCTCCTAAAGAGAATGCCCTGGCGGTCCTAATCTATTCACACACATCACTACCACATGTATATGGTAACAAATCCCCCCTGAAGTGATGCGGTGAACAAGAGCTGGCACATGAGTAAAGGGAAGTGCCATGCCCTGAGGACATGATCAGTTCACAAAGAGGAGTAAGCCCAAAGCTTTGCGGAAAGCTTCGAGCTTCTCACGAGACAATGCCTTTGTGAAAATATTTGCAAGGTTGTCCTGTGTTGGCACATAAGCCAAGCTGATCTCTCCTGCTAAGAGCCTCTCCCTGATATAGTGGTAATGCACCTCAATGTGCTTTGTGCGAGCATGAAAAACTAGGTTCCTCACAACTGCCAATGCGCTTTGACTATCAGTGTAGATAGTGTTGGCGGTGTCCTGTCCAACACCCAAATCAACCATAAGGCGTCTGAGCCATACACACTCAACCGTAGCTGTGAAGACTGCCCTGTACTCAGCCTCACAACTCGAAGTGGCCACAATAGGTTGCTTCTTGCTCAACCATGATATACATGAACTGCCAAGCATGAAACAAAAACCACTTGTGGACACTCGCGTGTCAAAACAACCAGCCCAATTTGAGTCTGAAAACGCATGTAAGTCTGGCGGCAACAATCCCCCCTTGGGATAAAACAAGCCAAGATGTAAAGTGCCACTAAGGTAGCGGAAAACCCTCTTGACAGCTTGCCAATGCTTAGACCCTAGGCTATGCATAAATCTGCTGACCTATGAGACTGCAAACTGAATATCCGCCTCGTCTTGCATACATAAATGAGGCATCCAACAACAGTTTGGTAAAGAGTGACATCTGCAAGATCACCAGCATCATGAAGACTCAATTTTAAACCTATTCCCATGGAAGTGGCAATAGGTTTGCAATCCTCAAGTCCAAACTTACATAGCAATGTCTCTATGTAACTTTTCTGACACAAGGCAACA
Source organism: Adiantum capillus-veneris (assembly GCF_014529385.1). Classification (NCBI taxonomy): domain Eukaryota; kingdom Viridiplantae; phylum Streptophyta; class Polypodiopsida; order Polypodiales; family Pteridaceae; genus Adiantum; species Adiantum capillus-veneris. The sequence continues at coordinate 110,283,888 of NC_140934.1, read as the reverse complement.
CCACCATCACACTGCTTAACCTATGCCCAAGTAATGATGCAACATCCCCAAATCTTTCATCTTGAAAGTAGCATTCAAATCAGCTTTAAATTCAGCAATATGTCTCTCATTTGGTCCAGTGATCAGCAAATCATCTGCATAAAGAACCACAATGAGAAATACATCACCCTCATGCTTTACATGCAATGTGCTTTCTGTTGGACTATTATGAAAGCCTCGTTTGACCAAATGAGTGTCAAATTTCTCATACCAAGCACGAGGAGATTGCTTCAACCCATACAAAGTCTTCTTACATCTGCACACTTTGTCCTCTTGTCCTTTCTTGACAAAACCACGAGGCTGCGTTACATAAACGTCCTCAAATATGTCACCATTCAAGAAAGCAGTAACAATGTCTGATTGATGTACATCCCAACCAAAATGAGCTGGCAATGCACATAGAAAATGCACAGTAGTCATACGACAAGTGGGAGCAAAAGTCTCTTCAAAATCTATGCCTTTGTGCTGTGCATAACCCTTTGCAACAAGTCGAGCCTTATGGCGATCGATCTCACCATCCGGCTTGCGTTTCAACTTGTAAACCCAGATTGTACCAATGAGTTTTTTGCCAGGAAGCAAATCACATAAAGTCCATGTGTCATTTTCTATAAGTGCATCATATTCTGATTGCATGGCAGCCATCTAATTTTTTGAATTATGTGCTTCATCAAAAGAAAGAGGTTCCTCAACATTATGTAAGCTAGACACAGCCAAAGCATAACAATCTGATGCATAAGATGCATGGCTAGAGCCTGAACGAGTACAACTAGACAAAGGTGCATCCAATTCACTGTCACGCAATGTATGCACCAGCCATTTTGGCATACCTCTAGCCTGCTCATTTTCAGCCCTTTCCTCATCAAGTACATCATGTACATCTGCATCAATATAATAGGCTAGTCTATAACATTTTTGGAAACCCCCATAGGCTGTACATTTGCCTCATTGGAATTTACATTTGAACCTCCACCACTGAAAAGAGGCAACAAAGTGTCATAAATGTCCTGTGAGCTTACATTACTGTCTCTAGTACATGACAGCAAGGGTTGAACAGAATCTTTCACAAACACTACATCCCGTGAAATCAAAATACGCTTTGTTTGCGGATGATACAACTTGTAACCTTTGTTTTCAGCACTATAACCAACAAAAATACATTTGACAGCCTTATCATCCAATTTTCTGTGATGTGTTTGTGGTGCCAAAGCATATGCCAAACAGCCAAAGACACGCATGTGCTCAATAGAAGGATTTCTATCATGCCATGCTTCATATGGAGTAATAGAATGCAAAGCTTTCATAGGACAGCTGTTAAGTACATAAGTGGCACACATGATGGCCTCAAGCCAAAAAGAATGCGACAAAGCTTGACTTTTGACCATACATCGTCCCATTTTTGTAAGTGACCTGTTTTTCCTCTCAGCAACACCATTTTGCTGAGGTGTATAAGGCATTGTACATTGGTGTTTTATTCCACGACTAGCCAAAAATGCATTAAATTTATGAGACATATACTCCCTCCCTCGATCAGAACAAAGGGTGCCCATAGTACATTTTGATACATTTTCAGCCATAGCCAGAAATTGTTTGAAGCACATAAAAACTTCGGACTTCGCTTTAAGCGGAAATACCCATGCATGCCTGGAGTAGTCATCAATGAAAGTCACGAAGTAAAGGTAATTACCCAAGGACGGATTTTTCATGGGCCCACAAACATCACTATGCAGCACAAGCTGCAACCTGCATGTGGCCCTAACTGAACCATCCTTTGGAAACTTCGAATGCTACATCTTACCCAAAATACAGCCTTCACAAACATGTTTGACAGGTACTTCAAGAGGCGGCAAAGAAGCAACCATATCAGATTTTTGCAAACGCAGCAAACTGGCAAAATTCAGATGCCCAAAACGTGCATGCCATAATTTTGCATCTGGAACAGCCCTTGAATCTGCAACTGCATTTGCAAACTTCTGTCCACACTTGTCATACAAAGTGATCTTATACATCCCACGACACAAAAGGCCAGATGCAACAATTTCATCACCAAAACTGAGATCATGAACTGTACATCTGTCATCCACAAATTTGACTACAAGTCCAAGTCTAGCAAGTGTGGATACAGACAAAAGATTGTTCTTAATCCCAGGTACATAAAGTGCATCAACAAGTGTGAAGGAACTGTCATTTGCAGCAGTAAGCACAATCTTTCCAACTCCTTGAACCAGATAAGAGGCATTGTTGGCACAAGTGACTGAATTCCCATGAGGGGCAGACTCGAGAGAGGTGAACAATTCACGATGTGAGGTAATGTGCTTTGTAGCACCACTGTCGAAATACCACACATGTGAATCTACAACAACTGACATGCATGCATCATGGACAATAGGATTGTAAGTGCACTCTGCACTAAAAGCCCATTCTGCATCCACATCAGCAACACAATCTCCTTTCACAGAAGACTCAACAATGGCTTCATTTGTAGTGGAACCACCCTCTTTCTTCTTAGCCTCTTTGACCTTCAACTTAACACACTGCTTGATCAAGTGATCATTAGCTTTACAATAATGGCAGTGCATCTTCTTTTTGCCCTTATCACCAGAATTTCCAGACTAATTTCTACCAGCAGAAGCATTAGGAACATAATTTTTGCCACTCGTAGCAGAACCATAAGAAGTGGTTGCATTGTTTTTACCACCCTTTCTTTGAGAAGCAATAAAAGCATGTTCAACTGCACGCTGCCTAGTCCTGTTTTTTCTGGAAAGTGAGTCTTGCAACAACAATGTGCATAATGCATCAAACTTGACAACTTCAGGATTTCCTTGGGTCATAAGTCTCCAAGTACTAGCAAAAGTCTGATAAGAATATGGTAAGGCATTAAGAACAGTCTGCACAAGGGAACTGTCTGAAATGAATTAACGTGCAAAAATAAGTTGCTCATTGATATGCTTGACACCAGCAAGGAAAGTTGCTCATTGGTATGCTTGAAACCAGCAAGGAAAGTGTCCATATCATCTTCCTCATGCATAATCTTTGATTCCAGCTCTTTACGCAGCAAAGCAATTTTAGCCTCATTGCGGCTTGCATAAAGACTTGCTAGAATATCCCAAGCCTGTTTTGTAGATTTCGTTGAACAAATGTGAGAAGTAATGGTGCGCTTCATAGATAACGAAATCAACACATGAGCCTATGCATCCTTTACATCCCAACGAGCTTGTTCTGCCGTAGGCAAAACAACTCTAATAGAAGCAAGACCTGCAACATCCTCAACATCGCCTACGTCCTCAGAACTAGGACGTACATCGATGCCCTGCACAATATTCCAAACGCGCTTTGACACAAGAACATGTTTCATCATGTAAGCCCACATAGGGTAATTGTCACCATCCAATCTGTCCTCAGCAGCAAACATCTTAAACACATCTGTGTTGTTGTCAGCCATGGAAAATACCTGCACCTGATGTGAAAACTGTCCGAAATGAGGAGAAACTGAGTGAGACCAGCACGTGCGATATAGCACAACCCGTAGCAGCAGACTGTATGGGACATATTATCCAGTAATTGTTGGCGCTAACAAAAATTTTGCACAAAATGACAAAATTGCATGTGCAGACCTAGCTGTAGTGGAAACGGAGGTCAAAATGAGCCCGAATTTTTTGTCGACCTGAACACTCACCAAAGCTCATAGAAATTGAAGAAATTGAGCAGGCATGAGCTGGAGTTGCTGGCAACTAAGCCCGAGAGGACGCAACCTGCTCTTATACCAATTGTTGGAATTAGGGTTGCAGGAAAACACACACATCTTGAAGAAGATGAAGGAAGCTCAAGGCACACAACTGAGAGTATATTACTTAGTGTGCAATGGAAAGATAGATACCCCTAGTGTGATGGGCGTATATACAATGCACGGGGGAAAATCTCCTAAAAAGAGGGAAAAAATGCCCAGGCGGTCCTAATGTGTTCACACACATCACTACCACATGTATATGGTAACAATTTATATTGATGGTTGGAGGTGGCATGGATGCACCCCTTGCTACAAAAGACATACACAAGGTGCTTGACACACTCAAGATTTAGGTGATTCCTATGATTGAAGTAAATGGATGAACCCCTTGTTACAAAAGACATGCACGAGGTTTTTGGCACACTCAAAATTCAGGTGATCCTACGCTTGGAGTAAATGGAATCATAGATAGACCAATTGTGTTCATAATTTCCACTAGAGGCTACAATAGATAATATTAGAGTGGCTACATGGTGGAGCTCCACTTTGTCTCTCCCATATGCTTCCTACCACACTAGAGTTAAGTGCTTCTTGATTTCTTCAATGTGCCATGAATCTCTGAAGCTACCTTCTGTATTAGTGTAATCAACACATTGGTAGAAATCCTTTCTACCATCGTCACATGGGAGGAACTATTTGCATACCTTTTTGAAGTCTCCCATGACCTCTCTATTAGAGCCTTGACCATGTAGTTGGAATTTGGGGTCCAAAAAAAATGCTACCCCATGTAAAGATGTATATGTTTGGGCCCAATGTATTTCTACAGCCCCCACTACGTGTGCTTTCTCTATAGCAATAACATGGTTAAATTCTTTCATTTGTCTGATGATTTAGACTTTAGCCAATAAAACTTAGATCAATTATAAATTGGTGGGTGTCATCCTTAAGAGCTCCACATAAGGCTTGCTAATACCATATACATTCTCCAAAAAATAGGCGATTGGACAAGAGACACACATCTTTGGCATGGATCGATAGCTTGGATGCTGTGAGATCCATCCCTTCCATCTTTGATCGGCAACTATCTCTATCAAGCGATTGGACAAGAGACACACATCTTTGGCATGGATCGATAGCTTGGATGTTGTGAGATCCATCCCTTCCATCTTTGATCGGCAACTATCTCTATCAATGTTGCTTTAAGAGCTTGCCAACCATCCAAAACTTAGTACGTAGTTGCAAAGCACGTTTCACAAAAGATTTGGAGGGCCTTGTTATGTGCTTTGGCCCAAAGTAGGGCATAGGTGAATAGGTTCAATGTATGGGACACACATGAGCCCAAGGTACTTCTTGTGTATGGAAAATCCTACACCCTTATAGTTGGAGGCGTTGTCGTTTACAATTGTTGTAACATCCCTCCCCCCCCCCCCCCCCCCCCCCCCCCCCCTCCCGCAGTTGATGGCATGCTCATACACCTTTGTTAAGAAGTTCTCTTTTAGAGAGGGATCAGTTGCCTCTAAAAACATTGAGCCCTTGGGGACAACTACCATTATGTTGATCAATGGTTTTTTCTAGGATCTGGTCCACCATCCAGTGCTATGGTACAACCAAACATTGGCACAAAATCAAGCACTTTTGTCTCCTTCGTGGTTCCCTTAATGTTATCCACAATTTTGTGCGCATTTTGTTATAGTTGGGTAAGAAAAAACATTTTTTGTAGTGGACAAAAAAGAATCCCTAAAAAAGAGGCCTAGTATAGGACAACTTTGTGATGGCAGAAGACAATTAGTCCAAATGCAATGATGGCCATCATGGAAAGTGCTTATGTGAACAAGTGCTCAAAATTGAATTCTAACTTCACCAACAACTCTCAAATGATTGGGGGAACACTAGTATGTGTTTGGATCACCATTGTATTTCCATTAAGGCCACTCCCAAATGATTGGGGGAACACTATTATGTGTTTGGATCACCAATGTATTTCCATTAAGGCCACTCTATCATCAAACTTAGAAAACTAGCTGATAAAGCATTATTTTGCACTAGAGCAACAAAAACTTGAACAAACATTACCAAGCCTCACTAGCAAATTCCATAGGTTATGGGGAATTGGGGTATCAAATTAAATAATAGATTGGGGACCTATAAGAACATTAGAACAATAGATAACACAAAAGATGTATGAAAACGCAAAAGCGTACAAACAGAAGCGACCAAAGTGCGAAGTTAGGAATTCTTGACTCAATAGCTGCACAAAGACAATGTGAAGCCATAAAAATTGTTGTGGCTCAACTTTTACCATCATGCTCCTCCATGCAGAAAAGACTCTCTACAGAGGTTCCACATCTCAATATTGCTCTAGGAAGGCAGCATTGAATTCTAGACACATCAAAGCAAAATCATCAAATTTTGGCAAAAAGTTTAGTACCATCATATAGAACATTTGGAAAAATTTGTGGATATTTCAACAACACAGGTTTCACATCTTTGATTATGATCATTGACACTTTTGGGGATCAATTTGGACTTATGGATACTACATAGGGTCAAAGACCAACAAATCAAAGGCTTTTTAGGCAAAAAATGCTAAAAAGGAGCGCTTTTAAAATTTAAAATTTTCTTTTTGATGTATAAACGTATTCTACAATACATTGGGAGTGTGTGGGACAAGACAAGGCGAATTTGGGTGTAATGTTTAGTATCGTGTTATTAAACATCTACTCATAACAGGGGGGGTTTCACATCACTCTTTCCTCCTGGGTATGCCCAACATGCCTAGAAAGTTTCATCTAATTTGGTTCATAAAATCTTGGGGAATAAAAGAGAATGGCTAGTTTTAAAGTTCACAAGCCAAAATTGAGCCTCATTCATCATCAATGATCCAAATCCATCCAAAATTTCTCTGGTCTCTATGTAGAATTAGTTGCCAATGCCAAAATGCAAACTTTAGTACAAAGTTTAGTATTATGATACTAAACTATACTTCATAATTGGGGGTAGTTCTCATCACCAGTGGTTTTGACATTATTTGATAAACCCAGTCATCACGTTTGATCTCATTTGCACTTTTGAATCATTATTGAACAATCAAATTGGCACTTTTACATTCTACAAGCTTGACTTTGGACCTTTCATCAATTGTTAATGATCCCAATCATTAGGAATTGCTCATACAACACCATGGCATATAAATATTCAAGCTATGTGAAAACTTTCCTAATTTTATCAAACTCTATGCATTGTCCCATGTGTGTAGACATGTTTTGCATCAAGAAGTTCAACTTTGAAGTGTGTTTTTCTACTCAACCATGCTAAATTATGTCCGTTGCAAAAAAGGACTAACTTTGGGAATTTGCACATTTACACTTGAACATGTCAAGAAGCACACCCGAGAAAAATACTCTCAAGGACAAATAGATTCTCAACCATACGAGCTAGAGAAGGAGTCAATAAAGCAAGCTACAAGCCAAGATAGAATGCATTCCATGACTGTTTTCCAAGGAAAATCCAAGGAGTCTCAAGGTGCATTGGCTGAACTTTCCCTCATGCCAAAGTTATGTGAAGATGTACCCAAGGAGCGGGAAGTCAAGAAAGTTTTTCAAAAAGTAGGGCTATAGCCATATCTTGAGCTACCTCCTTGTGGAGTTGAGATTAGAAGAGCCCATGATCTCTTGTCCACAATCAACAAAGACGACACAATTACCCTTTCAGATGCAAACTAAAAAATCCTTGTTCAAGATCATTAAAGACTGGCCAAAGAATTAAAATTTTCATCCACCGGTAAAGGAGCCTTGACAAGGGAGAGAAGCATGGCACAAAGACTTTTACAAAGCTAGGACCATTCACCTTTGTAGATTTGGCAAATGCAAAACTGGAAGCTCCATTGAGGCTATATCAACAACACTTTAACTCTGCAAAAACAAGGCCAGCTAGGTAAACAAACCCCAACCATGCTATTGCCAACAGAATCACCCATTGATTACCATTGGATCTAGAAAACCAATTAACCTAAAAAGTATGTGCATCCAAGCCTAATCAAGCTACATACCAAGAAAGAGGACAAGGTAAACTACGTCGGGGGTGGAGAGGTTATAAAAGTATACCATACTTTGGGGATGGCGGACAACCTCCCACCTGCACCTAACAGAGTATTTGGTTGCAACCGATAGAAGAAGGTCCAAGGAAGGTACTAACACCAAAAACAAGGCTTGGAAGAAGACTCCAAACGCTATCTTTATCTACAAAAAAGAGTCAATTTATTGCATGGACCAAGAAGATTTAATTGATAGGGATGAAGAAGAGGAAAGTGTGCTGTCCAAGATGGAATTAAGGACTAAAAAGAAGATGTGCACCACCTCTGCAATACCTGAGAAGAGAAAACCATTACTCAAAAGAAGTCTAGAGTTGACAAGGAAAAGTACTATTATGAAAGGAGTGAAGCACTAGCTAAAGATAAGATAAGGGTGGTAAAATCTGGTAAAAAGAAAAGAGCCAAAGTGGCTGCACAAGTAGAGAGAGAGAGAGAGAGAGAGAGAGAGAGAGAGAGAGAGAGAAAAGCTATGGCCAAAGCTCAAGGCGAGCTAAGAAAAGCTTAATCTCAATGGAGAATAGATGAACAAATAAAGAGCCAAATTCATTGGAAAGCAAAGCAAAGCAGATGTGGACTGTAGAGCTATGTTACAAACAAAAGAGGATGCTTTGCTCATAGCTGAATAGGAGAAAAGAAAGAGAGATGAAGAGGAGGATGAGCAACATCAAGATGTGCCAATTCATCACCTCCTAGGCCATAGTCACCTCCAACATAGAGTGAGCAAACACTACCCCAAAGACAAGATGAACAACATGATGAAGCTCTAGAGACTCAAACTAATGAGACTTAGCCACCAGAAAGAGAGGAAGAAAGGGAAGAGTAAGGGAAATCCATACTATTAAACCCTCCTACATTTTCTAGACCTATTGGTCAAGCATCAAGTGAACCACCACCTTTGATAGTGAAAGGTTTTGAGGAAGCTATATTGAAGATAGACCAACCTATTGGTCCACTATCACACAAACATATGACAAATTTTCCACGACTCCATAGAATGGATGTCGGCTCACAAGTGGCAAGGGCAAGAGTAGGCTTTGAAGAATTGGCCTATGCAACAATCTAGAGGGATTTTAGATTATCAAATTGGATGCTTAACACTAGAATGGTAACCTAACAGGACATAAAAGTGTCCTTTCAGGGTTTTGGGAAAAAATTCCAAAACCATAGTAGATCCACTCATTTTGAAAAATCCTTTCATGAGCTTATAGTTCAATAACTACTACATATGGAAAAAATGAGAAACTTGTAAGTTTTCTCATCCCTTGGTCACTACAAGCCTCCAAAGTTGATGGACCAGTGCATTTTGCCCAAAACAGCAATTTCTTATGGTTGATTGCATATAAATAAGAGTGGAGATTTTTGTAGGACATGAGATAAAATGCCCCATTAACTTCAATGGGTTGGTGACCAAAACATATGGTTGCTTTTACCTCACTAATTTTTTTTGGGCAAAAAAAAAGGTACAAAAAAGTTGCATTTTTGCCATTCTGCGAACCCATCATCAAAGTTTCTATAGTCACGGTCAATACAAATACTATATACATGTTTTCTTAGTTCCCTTTGGGCCTCTGGATTCAAAAGGAGCCATGGAGCATGTCAAAAGGATAATGGATCTCTTACAATTGGAACCTTGGGGGCAATGATAAAGTGCTAAATACAACAAACATGAAAAAACTGGGTTTAGCATTATGATCTCTAGAAACCCATAGAAAGTACTCAATATCTAGCCAAGTTTGTAGTCTATGATTAGATATGGTTACTACCTAAAAAATACACACAATTGGCCTAAGAAACTAGCAATATTGAGAAAGTTATACTTGCTACTCTAAAATGTATCGTATTCTTCAGCAATCAAAAAACTCAACCATCATCATATACTATGCTATATAGCATATTAGGTCCCCCAAAACTCAAGGAAGATTAGCTTTATGTTATACATTACACTTACACAATCAAAATTGAATTTGGATATCAAGAAAGCCACCAAAAAAATCATAAAAGTGCTAATTTCGCCAAAAAAACAGGATTATGCAATTCTTGTAAATTGGTCATAACTTTCAATTTTAACACTTAGCTCTCCCTACAAGCATCAAAACATGTTGAGAACTATGAAGGCCTAACCTCTAGCCATTTAAACCTCACAAACATGAAGTTTAGAGTGGTATAGTTGCCAAAAATTGAAAAAAAGCTAAAAACAGGACCCGTTTTTTCACACAGTTTAGGTTCAAAAATGTTGTGCAAGAGTAAGGTTAATGGTGAGATCGATACTCAAAAAAAAATGCTAAGTTTTTTTCAGCTCATAAGGCAACTTTGTGGATATATAGCACCTAGAAATTCATTTTCATACTCTTCAAATAATTCAAGCAAAATGGTCACTTAACAGGACACAAAAGTGTCCAAGGACATAAAAGTGTCCTGTTACCATTCTAGTGTTAACAAGAAGAAAGTGTTAAAGCTTACAACTACCAGCTCATTGCCAAGACCATAGAGCAAGAGATGAGGACCTTAAAAGCAGAAGTTAGAGCTTTGAAAGATGAAAATCAAGCCATATGGCCATGCTACAACTCAAAAAATTTGATTTTCTCTCACTCATTGATACACTCATGACGGGATTATTCAACAAGATAGCCAACTGCAGGAGAGCCAAGAGAAACTACACCAAATGACCCTCCAAGAGAAGAAGTTGCTAACTCTATCTAATGCACATATAACTCAAGAAAAGAGAAGGCTTTGACAACAAGCAGGTTTACTAAGGATCATCAAAGAAGATTGTAATTTTGGAATTCCTAAAGCCAGGTCACCCTGAAGTGATGCTGCTTACAAATAGTTGAAAGAAAAAAAACAAATAGGTATAGTTTTAGCTGACGATGGACCAGTTACAATGGAAGGATCTGGTCACTAGCGTCATGAAGCAAAATGATGATATGCAGGATGAGGTAAATTCCCTAAAGGCTGAAGTTGAGAGGCCGATGATTGGGTTAGTAGCTAAAGGAGAGTTTATGACTATGCCAATGTCTATGCCAAAATCTTCCATCATAGATCACACGGACTTCTTTAATAGTGGCATCATAAAATTACGAGATTTTAATGCTTTAGAGATAGTGGAAAATCCAGCCAAGATAAACGCAAGGCAGTGGCCATTGAAAATTCAGAAAGACTGACTTTCATTAAAGTTGAAGAATAATTTTTGCAAAAAAAATAGAAAAAAAGGAAAATGATACTTGGGGATCTCCCATGGAATGGGAGAAAACAGTGTTAATGTGGCCATGCTGAAGCTAGATGACATCCAAAAGGACTAGCACCAGAGACGATTACCTCTTCCATTGATTAAACATGAGGTGTTGCAATTCTAGTAAAGCATCGAACATCTCCCACAACAAGAGCCAAGCTAGAGAAAGAGCTTAATTTAGAATTAGCCCAAGTGGGGATTCAAATTCATCAATGCCACTAAAGAACTCAAGGAGGATCATACATTCTACACTATCCCTAGAAGACAATCTTCAAAAGAAGGAGAAGCCGAAGAAGCTTCATAAAGCTTTAGTATAGTTAATGAAGAAGAAGAAGAAGAAGAAGAGAGGTTTAGGAAGGAGAAGGAGGCCTTGAAGTTTTAACAAAGAGAGGATTTATTTAATGTTGCGGGAAACAGTCCCAAGAGACAACAAATGTCTCTTTGGCGAGTCCTTCAAACACGGGGGAGTAGGAAACAATCCAAGAGAGTCTTGCAGGAACCCTTTAGTAGAGTTCTCTCTATTAAATTTCAAAGAGATACAAGTTACAACAGTGGGAAACAAAAACCAAGATATTTTTCAAACTTGGGGGAGTAAGAAACAATCCCAAGAGAAGGCTTGCAGGAACCCTTTAGTAGAGCCCGGGGGATTCACTCTATGTACAAAACAGGATGCCACCTGCGAGCAGACAACTTTGATAAAACCCCTATATACGATTCATATTAGGGAATATGACCCCCCTTTCTATGCTTATACGAATCTCAATGCAAAAAACTATCATACCCCTATCTTACATATAAAATTTAGGTCTCACATGATCTAACTAAGTAAAACTAGTCAAAGAGCGTGTAGCATAGTGACTGGCAATGTACTAAGGATCCACTTTTGTTGATAACTAGATGTACCCTCAATGTGTCTTAGTTTGAATTTCAAATTATGTGCCCGTCGAGCCTGCACTCTAGCTACTCGTCCAATTTTGACCAATCTAAATTACTAAAAAAACATGGTTATAAAGTTGTGCTATGTTCTCCGTGTAAATTTGCATCTATACAAACTCTTTATAGCTTTCATCCCTCAACAAATGAACTATAATAACAAACAAGCAATTGATACAAAGTACTATTGGTTCTTGCATGTATCTTGGTAGCTATTGACTCACAAGTTTGAGGAAAGACTCTTTTGGGAAGCCATGATTTTGAAACACAAAAACTTCCTCTCATTTTTTCCTTTTCTCACTCCACCTCCTCCCCCGCCCCCCCCTAAATATGATACCCCCTCCCTTATTTTTAAGCTTAGGAGATAAATTATTGAGGGCCTACCCCTAACTTATACGCTTATGTAACTTGTAGAAAAACCCCCCTCCCCTGCACTTACGTGGTGCGATAAGTTTTCCATGGTGAATCCCCCAAGTAGTAGAGTTCTCTCTAATAAATTTCAAAGAGACATACAACAATGGGAAAGAACCAAGAGATTTTTCAAACATGGGGGAGTAGGAAACGATCCCAAGAGAGTCTTGCGGGAATGCTCTAGTAGAGTTCTCTTTATTAAATTTCAAAGAGACATACAACAATGGGAAACAAACCAAACAAACATCAATATCTCCTTATGCTATCATGGATCATCCATTTATTTGCATACTAAGAAGACCTTGCTTCTAAACATTTTAAAGATCTTTTTGCTCATCAAGAACACAACTATTGTGTGTTTGGTCTTGTTCTTTGTGTGACAATGAAAATGAGCCAAGTATTGCTTCAAATGAACTACAATCCTTCACATCAAAAGAGGAAGTTCCTCTATTGCACCTTCAAGAATGAGCAAGCTAAATATTGAACTAGGGTATAAGAATGTATGTCGAGGATGTACTGCAAGTTCTAAAGCCTTTTTCTCTCCTCTCTATACATCATTCGAGAATGCAATTCATGTTTAAATGGATCTGGCAGTAGTGCTTCTGAGCTTTAAGCAAGAGAGCCATGTTACATCTCAAGCATCAAATATTAAGATCCCACCCCCGAAAAATGCTCACCCGTAGTTTGATCATAAGGGGTGCATACTATTGGCCTTCTAAAGAAGGCATGATTTTGTTTTTGCCAAAGGCTGTCGCATCGTTTTTGGTGTGCCCACTTTTGATCTTACCGCCTACCGCCTTCAAGAGAGGGTTCTGGAGAGAGAAAGAATTCTCGAGGTGGGTGGAGAGAGAGAGAGAGAGAGAGAGAGAGAGAGAGATTGATTTCTAAAGACAGCCTTCGATGTCATAGACAATGACTCCAAAGGATTCACATTTATTCGTTGCTTTCCACCCATTTTTATGAAATCGTAGGCACATACTAACACATTAAGAGCAAGAATATAATGAGTGTGATAACATTTGTGCCTTTTTTTTTTTTGAGCAAAAATATAATGCTTCTGAAAGGCCTTGGTGAAATGTTGCCTAGTTTAGCTTCTTATAAGCAGTCTAGATTGTACCAAAATTGCGTTGCATCGGAGTGTTAACTGCGCTGCGCCTCCTACCTCAACTGCATTTCACATTTCATGTCAAGAAAAAGGGTCAGATGATCATCATGCTACTGCCATTTTGTTGAATGACTTAGATCTGCATTGCTCAGAAGACAATGGCAGAGGAGCTTTGATTTGTGGAGTAGCTGCTTGCTAGCGAAGATTCATGTCTAGTACGGCGTTGCAGCGATCTGGAAGCGCTTTGACAAGAAGGGCTTCCGGGCCGTCCTCACCCATGAATCGTATCCAAAGCCTCAGCAGAGGTGCTTACCAAACGCAACACCATCGCACGCACGACAGAGCAGAAGGAGAAGCTTCTGCGCTTGAATCCGCAGATGCAGCTTTCAACGAATTCTCCAAAGATGACGTCTTTTGCAAATTCCTTGCTGACAACTTTGACGTTACTAGGTTTGTCAGTGATGCTCTGCGTAGTGGATCCGCAGCCTCTTGCTCTGAGAAACTTGATGAGGGCATTCGACTTATGGATCGCCAGCTCCGCAACGAGGTCTACCTCCGCCATGATGAGCTTCTCCACCTCCTCACCAGCCTCAAGGACACAGAAAACTCTGTTAGCCTCATGAAGGGTGGTGCACAGAGCTTGCTTGCCTGCATTCAAAGAGTGAGATTGGAAATTGCTGAACCTTACCAGGACATCAGGGCAAAGACCCGCCAACTCTCTGCCCTCCATAGCACAATGGAGCTTTTGCGATCTGTCATCAAAGCCCTCAGACAAATGAAGCGATTAAGGGAAGTGATGGGATCAGATGTCACTCGCCTGGATCTCGCTAAGGCTGCCCAACTCTATAGTGAAGTTGAAACTCTCAGAAAGGAGGGGGGTTTATCTGGGTTAGAATTAATTGACACACAGATTCCGTGGTTCACAGAAACTGGAAACAGAATCAAGAGTGAAGCTATGAAGGTTTTAGAAAATGGCATGGAGGCACTCAATCAAGCTGAAGTTGGCAGTGCCCTCCAGGTGTATTATAACATGGGTGAGTTGAAGTCTACAGTAGAAGGAATGCTTAATAAGTACAAAACTCAGGCCATCAAATGCATTGGTAATGCTTTGGACATGAAAGCTATTTCTGCCAGCGCTGGTAGTTCTCTTGGGCCAGGAGGTGTACAAAGAAGTGGGACTCCGCAGCTTGGTGGAAGCTCCAAAGCTAGAGAAAGCTTGTGGCAGAGAATGGGACCTTGCATGGATCAACTTCATGTAATTGTGGTGGCTGTTTGGCATCTTCAACGAGTGCTTTCCAAAAAGAGAGACCCACTCTCACATGCAGGATTTCTTGAGGAAGTTATACAGGCAAGATAATTTTTTTAAAGGCTTTTCTGTTTGAGTTGAGTGCCTAGTTGATAGGCAATGCTAGTTGCTGGTTCACAAGTTGATATATTTAAAGAAGAATAATGATGTACCTCGTAGAAGGGTGTGTTCTGGCTAGAGAATGGTAGAGCATCCAGCATGTTGTTGGTTTTCACTTCTTTAAGCAGGGTTAGCGAATTTGGTGGTTGAGCATCCAGATTTTAATGAATGAAGTAAAGAAAAAGGATATTGAAGAATATGAAAGAAGAAGAATGCCTTTTCCTAGGTAGGTTTTCAGAACTCCAAAGGAATAAGTATTTTTTTTAATATGAATTATTCAAGGGGCACTATTCACATGTTTGAATCCAAGTATAAGTGGTGGAAGTGATAAAATTTGTTGTATGCTGAAACTGCTCTTGGTCAGATCCAAAAAAAGTTGCAATATGAGAAATGTAGTGATTTTGAGTGATCCAATTGCAAAGGAGTAGGAAGTGAGAAAGAGAGACAAACAGGTAGGAGGAGGACCAACACTATTTGAAAGCTTTCTCTGGAAATTTGAAAAAGGTTGATTAGCTGTTTTGGGAGGTGATGCAATGTTCAGCTAGTTATCGGTTGTACACAACAAGCCAACAAGGCTTTTCTTGTTTCTCATCGAAAGTGCTCTATGGCTTATGGCCAAAACGTTTGAGAGAGCATGCATAGAAAGCCAGGGAAAGGAAAACCAAATCTTCTTTTTGGAATGAAGCTGCAGTTTGGGCAATTTATTTTGGGCGGAGTCCACGCCATAACAAAAGGCTCATCATCGAGCGTACAAAGTTCATAAATGAAACCATCCTACTCAAAAAGTTTGTCTATATAGTAGTAGAAAGCACTAAATAGCTAGCTCAAAGCTAGCCCATCGTCCACGTGATGGTCCCATCCTCAAAAATCATCATCAGATGAAAATGAAGACTCTGTTGAAGAGACCAAGTCCCCATCCGTCAGGACATTGCCCTCTTTGTCGTACTTTGGCTCTACAATCACAGACACATGTGCCTGATGTAGATCATCCTCTACTGCATCTGTCGAAGCCTCAATGAGACAAACAGCCTCGTTTGTCCGTTTCCAAGAAGAACGAACAGGAAGCTTCCCTTTACGAATGCTCTCCCTTCGAGCACTATCTTGGTCTGGAGCGCTCATGCAGAGGAATAGCCAAAGCTCGTGCGCGTGACCTCGTCACACGTCGATCAACACTCTCCAACTCCCTGTGAAGCAGCCGAATAATCTCCTCTTGCTCATTTCTGATCTGCAGCTCCACCTCGTCCATAGCACTAGGATCTGCCACCATCTTTACGCGTGTTGGGTCGCCTGCTGAAAATTGAGGAAATATTATTTAGTATGTACTAAGTACTCAATGGTCGAGTGTATCATTATTCATGATTCAATCATTCATGTGAAAATTAATAGTGGACCTGCTTGGGTGTCCCCAAAGCATGGTAGGCTCGCGCAAGCCTCATATTTGCTCGGCAATAGACTAATTTCTTTAGTTGAGAAGTGCTGAGACGATTGTCGATCAAGGAATAAGTGCTCCAATTGCGCTCGCATGCACCAACCGAGCAATCCTATAGCAATGAGCATTGAGATTTAATATATGGCAATAGTAAGTACAAAAACTATTAGTCTCAAGATTTTCAATTACGTGTGAAAGTACTCTTAAAGCCAGATGTGTAAGCGTTGGAAGACCTTGTCTCCCATAATTCCGCCACCATGTAAGAGGAAACTTGGTAGCCTCTGGCCTCAACACCACAACTCTAGCAAAGGATGGTCCTAGATTGTTCATGAAGCTGATCGTCAATGTCGTACATCATATTGATGTAATCATCCTTGAGCTTCAAGAGACTCCTCTCATGGAAAAGCTTTGGCATCTTGTAGAAAGGATGAAGCAATGCAGCCATCCCATGAATGCGACGACTCATGAAAGTCCATCTCCTTTCTACAATGGCCATGATGTCATCTCGGCTGAAATTTTCAGCAATAAAACAAAGTTGAATTGGCAAATTCAAATGACAACAAGGAGATTTGCAACGAAAGCAATAATCGATTTCAAAAGACAAGTACTTACCAGTTCTGTGTCAAAGACTTGCACTTTGTAATGTGTCTCTTCATCTCCATGAAGAGATGATAGACTAAGCCCAATGTAGAGCTCTCCATGTCTATGACTCGAAGAAGCACACACACTGGCTGCAATGCCACTGTCAAACTCTGAACTTGTGTCCAAAAGGACTCATCGAGTACCCGTCGTTGCATGTATTTAGTGGGCTCCGTCTGCGGGTGATGCATCAATCTCCACTTTAGGTCCACGACTGCCTGAAGAAGTGGATCCCTCAATTTGAAGAGCCTCTGTGATCTTCGAGGGCCACACCATGTCAAGTGTACTGTGGCTCCTGAAGATAGCTAAAGCTTGACCTTTTTTGTGAAAAAAGGTGGTCATCTTAGTGGCATGTGTAACAATAGGCAATACTATCCATGATGAAGCTGATGTCGTGGTATTTAGTCAATACTATCCATGATGAAGCTGATGGTTATATTGTCTTGTGGGCGACTACCATGGGTCTATACCTTGCACTTTCCTTTATGGGTGAATCTGGGCTTATCTTGGATTCATCTAGGTATATAATACCCCAAGGCAACTTGCCTATATCCTCCATAAGTAAGTCAAGACAATGCGCAGCACATGGAGTCCAAGAAATCCGAGGGTAAGCTACCTCGACCATTTCACCTAGAAGCTTACAATTTGAGGCATTGTCAGTCACAACCTGTACCACATTCTCTGGCCCAATCTCATCAATAGCTTTCTTGATGTGCCCAAAGATAAACTCACCACTGATGTGCTCTCCGGCCTTCCTTGCATCCACAACGCGTAAGAATTATGTGCCAAGACAAGACGACACAAGAATATTAATGATGTGCCCCCTATGAACATCACTCCAGCCATCTGATATGATGGTGCACTCAAACTGCTGCCAATCGGCCTTGATCGGGACCAGAGCCTTATCTATCAAAGCCTTTCTGCACATCAAGCATCTTCTTGTACTCCACCCCCGACCATGAATCTGTGTGGCCAACATCAGCTATAGCCCGGACCATCCTCTTCCACTGCTAAGTCCTCAAAACATTGAAGGAGATGTTGCACTCAATGAGAGTGCGAGCAATCTCAATCTCAGCCACCTTTTGACGCTCCTTCACCCAAGAAAGAGAGTTCACACGTGAAGGGAAAGTGCTTTGCCTAGGTGCATCCATATCACCTCCATCTTCCTCCTGCACAACTCGAGTCCTCTTTCTACTAGAACCAGCAGTCGGCTGCTCCTCTTGAACCTCGGAAGATGAACCACCAAAATCCCCAATAAGAGCATCATGAAGAGCATCCTGTGTGTACTGTCCACCTGTATTTTTTTTTGGCGTTGGTACTTCCGAAATATTCTCTGCAATCAGCTTGTCCCTATAATCCTGTGGAACCTTTTTGCACCCTCCACAATTGTTGGTCGTGCAAATTCCTATCAGGTGCTTGACGATATGAGAAATTGTACTCGTGAGCTGAAAATTGCAGTACTTGCATTGCCATTGTCGAGTGCCGAAACCCGCTTGGCTTGGAGTGTTGATAATGCGGATGACATTGATATGCTCCTTCCAGTACGGGTTGCATGGCTTAGGCATGATGATTCTGTCGCAAGCAGTAAGACAGACACGAGTGAGAGAAAGAGTCTAGAGAGAGAGAGAGGGAGCCCGCAGGAGGAACTTGGAGGAGAGAGAGAGAGAGAGAGAGACAGAGAGAGAATTTACCTGTGCGCACCTGTTTCTCTGCAATTTCTGTGAGTTTCTGCAAATCTGCAACTGGTTACTGCTCTTGGTATTCAAACGCCTAAAAAGTATTACCCCAAAACTGCTCGCCCAGGCCTTGCGAAACCCTCAACCACGCTTAGGAGCCAGACAATTTTTTTAATAAAAAAACAGCACCGTACGGATTGTTCCGTACGGTACGGATCGGTAAAGAACAACCGTACGGTACGGAGCAGAGCCGGACTTACGTGTTGATTCAACCTTGTGCGCAACCCACAGCAGAGTGGGCCGACGAAGAGTTCTTCGTAGGATTGTAGGAGTTGTTGGCGGACTCTACGGACACCATACAGCTTGGTACTCGATGTCACGCGCACATCTAACCCTAAGTGCGTGTGGACAAGGTGTACCTACCTCTAGGGTTTAGGTAGCCTAGGAAGCGTTCTGGCACCCTTGTGAGCTTGTATGCAGGCCGTGTATGTCCAGGCACTTAAGTGTTAGGTGCAACGGAATGAATGTTTGGGCTTTGCTCAAGATGAGTGCTCCAAACTGTGCTCAAGGTTCCTTTTGTTCTTATGGAAGAGAGAGCCTTCCGTTCTTAATGAGAGAATGTTATGATCACAAACAAAGTGAATGGACACTGTGCGTGCAAGTGTATGAGACTGAGAGATAGAGAGAGAAGAGAGATATGACACCAGAGACGTTGTCGAACTGTGCTCAAGGTTCCTTTTGTTCTTATGGAAGAGAGAGCCTTTCGTTCTTAATGAGAGAATGCTATGATCACAAACAAAGTGAATGGGCACTGTGCGTGCAAGTGTATGAGACTGAGAGATAGAGAGAGAAGAGAGATACGACACCAGAGACGTTGTAAAACCCTCCTCCGAAGGCCCCACTCTCGTCGGCGAGAGTGGTCTACTTATGATTGCACAATGTGGTACAAACTGTATGCATGGGACTGGTGCAAGTCTAGGCTACGTCAGCGATAACGACGGGGATGACGAAGTCAACCTAAGGGCTGAAATCTGCAATCTTTCTACTGTTGTCCAAAAACTCTATGGGCTGAAATCTGCGGCTAGTCCAAAAACGCTGATTTGGAGGGCTGTTTCTGTGGGTCTTTGTCACTGAAAATCAGCAGGTTTAGGGCTGAAAACTGAGGTTCTTTAAGGCTGAAAACTGATGGTCTTTCCGGGCTGAATCTGCTACTTCTTTGGGCTGATCTTGATGGTCTTCTAATGCTGAAAATCGCCGGGCTGAAGGCTGTAAAGGCTGGAACGCTGGGGAAATCCAAAAACGCTAGGGTTTTAGCATTTCCAAAAACGCTGGGTGATGTCTTGTCAAAACGCTAGGTGCTGGGATTTGGTGGCGATGAAGCTGATGCAAAACGCTAATTAATGATGCTTGGGACTTGGTTCTGGCGATGAAAGTTGCTGATGCAAAACCGCCAGGCTGGTGCAGTTTTCCAAAACGCTAGGGGATGAAGTTCTTGCTTGGAGGAAAGTGCCGCCAAGGGTCTTGTGAGAAGTTGCTTGTTGAGCTTGGCTCCTGTTGCCTCTTCTGCCAAATAGTGCTAGCTCTAGTTTGCTTATATACAAACTTAGCAAAATTGCCCTACCTACTTTCCAACAAAAGTCACTTAAAAATAACAAGTGAAAATTGTCAAAAATAGGTAAAATAGGCTAAATGCACTGGAAAATTCCCTTGAAGAATTCTGATGGATTCTGATGGGAATGCTTGTGATCATGCTGTGTGCAACCAGAGGATATGCATCTATACTAAGTGACTGGGCATGCACGGTCTACGAATAGATTCACAAAAGTGCCAGATCACTTCTAATCTAGACTGACTGGACTGACGGAACCCTTGTCGTGCTGTAGCTTGTCCACGGACACATAGGGTTGGATGTGTCACGTGACATTAAGAGTAGCTGCATACCCTCTGATTGCACAACCCATGATCACTAGCATCAATATCCAGTACCCAACATGAGCATTTTCCACCACAGGAACCCAGTTTCCCAACTGCATGTGAACAATCTCTTATGTTATTTATTTAATAAGTGACATTATTATCAGTTCCAAAATCGTGGGGCTCCTCTAGCACTACTCGACCCAACAATTAGCATCTACATAAGCAAGGCAAGGGGCACCGAGTAGAGGCAGAAGAATGAGAGACACAAAGAAGGCCAAGCAGCTAGCAGACCAGCAGCACCCTCAGGCATCTCCAGCGTTTTCTCCAGAAGTAGCCACCAACTTTTTTGCATCAGAAGACCAGCGTTTTCAGCACATAAGACCAGCGTTTGCATATCAGCACTCAGCCTCCCTGTACCGCACCATTCCTGTAGCAGATCCTCGCTGCATTCTCCCTATCATAGGAGATCAGCCAGTGATCAGAATTCAGCCCATTAAACAGCCAGCGTTTTTCAGTTTTCAGCCATCATTGGCGTCCTTGGCGAGAGAGCAGCCCAGTAGCTTTGCCGTACGACCCCTATCCACAGCAGTAGACCTAGCGTTTTCAGATTTCAGCCATTAGTATCGCAGATCCCGACTACACCATCGTCGTCATCGTCACCGTCGTCGGCATCATTGACGACATCGTCGTCGTCAAGGACCAGAGCGTCTAGAAGCATTGTACCAAACCTTGTGCAATCTAAAGCAAATACCTCTCTAGCAATAGAGAGGGGGGCCCTTGCAGGGGGGTTTGGGACCCCATTTGGTGTCGTCTCTTCTCTCTCTCTCTAGCACTCTCTTGCACTCTCTCACAGTTTGCATTCCACTCTTGTTTTGGTCATTGCACATTCTCTCTCTAAGCAAGGAAGGCTCTCCCTTCTTCTAAAGTAGAATGAACCTTGAGCACCCACTAATCACTCATCCTGAGCTTACACCATCATTCACTTCCGCTGCACATTACAGGTTGGTTGTGTTGGGACATGCAGATCCACTACTTGTTATTGCTTTCTCTTTGGTAGCCTCTCATATCATGTAAAAGTCAAAAGTAAAAGACTAATTGGTGGCATCCTAGGTTGCTTAGCATGGTCATATGGCCACAATGACCTTGCATATGCAGTTTATCCCATTTTTACCCTTTTATTAGCTTTTTAGCCGATGTGGCAAATTTTTAATGTTGAGGTGGCTCATATGATAGTTTCTTATGCCACTTGTCATTATTTTTATGATGTAGCAATAGAGCTAGGTTGGCCCTAAACTGGGGCGATCATGCACAGCTCTGGGTCACTTATATTGGTATGTAAGTGACCCCATGCCCCCTCATTCTCATTATCCATCTTGTGAGGCTTGAGCACTATCTTGAGTTATTGAGTTACTGCCCTTGAGTCATTATCTCTGTGTCTCCTCTCTATCTCAGTGTTTGTCTCCTCTAGAGTATTCTCTTCATTTCTTGAGAACTGCCGTACATGATTTTTGGGACAAGTGAAGGGTAAACAATTTGTCATGGCTGTCTTAACTATGCATTCGGTACCAAAGCTCAGGATGTTTTTGACACCTTCGGATATTGTTCTGCAGACAGGAGATCAGCTCCTGACTGAACGTGTATGGGAGGGACTGGTCAAGGCCTTTACCAGTCAAATGAGGTCGTCTTTTACAGCTTCAAGCTTTGTCAAAGAAACCTTTGTTTCAGGGTACCCAAAACTTCTTTCAATGATCACAAATCTTTTGGAAAGGCTCGCTCGTGATACAGAGGTGAAGGGTGTTTTACCTGCTATTAAAGACCAAGATAGAGAACAGCTATTAGCTGCCCTGGAGCCCTTCCAAACTGCTTATTTGACACAATGCTTAAATCGCTTGTCTGAGCTTGTCAATGGGATGTTTCCATTTGGTATTCGTGGGAGCATTCCCTCGCAAGACCAGATTTCGAGGTTGATATCACGCATTCAGGAGGAGATTGAAGCTGTCAAGTTGGATGAACGCCTGGCTCTGTTAGTGCTGCGTGAAATTGGAAAGATACTTCAGCTTCTAGCTGAAAAGTTTGAGTACCAGGTAATTCTTTGGTTATAATTCTGTTAGTACTGCAGTGGGTGTCTGGCATTTACTCATTTGAGTTTTCTTTTACAGATTGCTACTGGTCCAGAATCTCGCCAAGTGATTGGCGCAGCCACGCCTATGCAAGTAAAAAATTTCTCTGTCTGCCTACAGCTTCAAGAGGTGTATTCTAGGATAAACACAATGCTCTCCAGCATGCCTCCATCTGCTGCTGATGTTTTGTCACCCTCTCTTGGTGCCATTAATGGAGTGGCATCAGATTCTATAACACAACTATTTCAAGCCATGGTAGAAAGGCTTGAGCATATAATTTTGCAGATTCATGACCAGAACTTTGGAGCAGATGGGGCCGACACAGGCATTGATGACAGAAGCTCCAAGTATATGGAGGAGTTGCAAAAGGCCATTTCTCATTACCGTGCAGAGTTTTTGTCCAAGTTGCTTCCTGCGAATTCTGTGGCGGCAACATCTCTGAAAGGGGATTCTATTTGTGCATATCTTACAAGAAGGATTGCTTCTCGGGTGCTCATATTTTTTGTTCGGCATGCTGCTCTTGTACGCCCCTTATCAGAGTCTGGAAAACTGAGGATGGCAAGGGACATGGCTGAGCTAGAACTTGCAGTTGGGCAAAACCTATTTCCTGTTGAGCAGTTGGGTGCACCATATCGTGCTTTGCGGGCATTCAGACCATTGATATTTTTAGAGACAACACAGCTGGGTAGCAGTCCACTTCTGCAAGAGTTACCTCCAAGTGTCGTTCTTCACCACTTATATTCTAGAGCACCTGCTGCGTTGGAGTCACCTATGAAATCTACGAAGCTTACACCTACACAGTATTCCTTGTGGCTGGATGCACAAACAGAAGAACAGATTTGGAAGGGCATCAAAGCCACTTTGGATGAGTATGCTTCGAAAGTTAGAACACGCGGAGACAAAGAGTTCAGTCCGGTATACCCATTGATGTTAAAGCTTGGGTCTGCCTTGGTAAAAATAGAATTACAACAGAGATGATTTTATGGGTTTGGCTGTGCACTTGGGTGGCTTCAAGGGTAGAGGTCACGAGGAAAGTTTCAGAGTAGATGAAGGCGATATCTTTGTCCAGATTGATGGGACATTTTGTAAGTTCCTCAAGGGCACTGACTGAGGCTTGGTCAAGAAAAAAAATCGTCTGCAGATGTACGATGGTGACATCTCTACCCCGTGGCTTTGTGCTATTATGTCCTTTTAGTGCCTGATGTCCGCATTAATCCTTGAAAGCCAGGTTTTGTTACTTCATTTCACTTGATGTAAGCATGGGTCCATGCATTATGAATCAACGGTGCGGGTTTGGAATCTATTGCATGTATATAGAGGCGCATTGTCTACCTTATACTAGGATTGCCTTCGGGTCATCTCACCAAAAACTTGGTGTATCTCTTGGAATATGATGGAGATGGTAACGAAGTTCTGTGGAGTATTTTGAAGCCTTTCTTACAATTCTAAAGATTTAAAACCTTGAGCTTAATGCCATGCTTGAGCAACCTGATCTTTGTTGTGTGTGCAGCAGTCAAAAGAAAAGAGTGACTAATATTCCAATCAAGGGCATGTGACAAATTTTTCAGTTTTCATTTCTTTTATTGCAAAGAGTACTTGTGTAATAAGTTGAACCTGTGTGGATTTGCTTTCATTATCTGCTTTTAGTGTAGGTCTCAAAACAATGAGGCAATTGTTGAAGAGAAGGATTGGGCATGCTGTTGAATTTGCAATGTAGTCTCTACGTACTGCGGTGTCTTGACTTCTCTACTTGGGTGCATTTTTCACAGCTCAGACTCTTCTTTTAAAGCGTTGGAAGGATTGTATGCATTTATTGCATCCAGTCTTTGTACACTTTTCCACATGGTGATGTATCATGAAAAACGTAGGTGTTTTTCCTAATGGTACATGTTGACCTTGCCGTTATGTATATCCACACAGCATTTAGACTGGAAAAACTCTAGCTAACTCGTACAATACAATTGGCTTGGAGCAATGAATCAACAATAGCGACTTATAAGTTTGTCATCATCAAGCTAATTTAAAAAACAACACTAGAGGAATGGTGTACTCGTTGAAAACTATTATGATGTCCACATCAAAGGAGATCCGTGATATACATCTCTAGATTTCCAAAAAATTGTAGGAGCACAAAAGTCATTCGTTGCTTGTAAGCACATATTATGTGTACGTGTACATTTTGGGGCTAAAACCCAAGGAACAGATGGTAATCCATCAACATATAGTTGTAACAGATATGTTATGGCCATCGCTCTACTCATGTAGTTGTAGTAGATATGTTATGGCCATCACTCTACATAATGTGAGTACCTCACTTAGGCTTTGCTTCATCTTACTCTTTCATTTCATTTTCACATGGGTGCACATGAAGACTTTTGCTGCTAGCTCTCAGGTATTTGTTTTGTCTTGTTCAATTGGCACTTTCGTAACAGAGAAGACTCACACTCCACATAAGATGTCCAATTTACAAGAAGAAGCAAAGAAGATCTCACACAAAGAATCCACCAAAGAAACTTGACAAAATTGATCAAGGGAAGGATATAATTTTTTGAATGGTCAAAAGCATTGGCTGAAGGGAAGGCTTGTTGGTGTAAGCCTTGCTTATTCCATAAGTCATGAGAACCTTTACATCGACCTATATATGCATGCATCATCCATATGCGTTATGGGCATGCCTATGCTCATATACACCCATGTGGAGCTACCAAATTCATTTTTCCCCTTGTGAGGATTGGCTTCTATTCAACATAGACCCATTAAATAACATTGATTCAAAGTGTTTTTGATCAATCATGGGCTATTATCCCTTCATCTTAATTGGTTCATTTACAATTCCATAATAGAAATTCATTTCATGCTAGGCACTATCTGACATAATCCCTAGTTTCCCATGCTAAGATAAATTGTTGCATTGGCCTTACTTTCGGATTTGGATGTCGCCTATCATTTCTCAAAGCTCACAAAAATTTTGAATAGCCTCATCTGAACCACTGCAAAGTGGTTCAAATGGGGCTATTAGACTCTAGTTCCATGCCCAACGCCAGGATTCAACATGATGGCATGTCTACAATGGGTTGTGCTATTTCTAGCTACATGTAAAAATTATACTCCCTTATATCTTAGCAAAATATAAGCATATAGAAATGATAATAGTTATTATCTACATAAATTTGCCATACATAAAGAGTGTGGAGAATAAAATTTCTTACTTTTCTAGACATTAAAATATAAATAGAAATCAAATTTTGGCATGTATTTTACAAAAGATTCAATAATTGACAAAAGCCAATAGATGTAATGGCATTATGTAAAGTACACCACAGTAAAAACTCACACACATACACAACGTGAGATTCGTAGACAACATATACCTTTAGACAAGAAAATCGTTAATATTTATTTAAAAAAACCACATTAAAGTGCCTCTTTTCAGGGCCAACAAGTAAAAAAAAGGAGCTTTTGGTAAAGCCCATAAAGAAATATCATTTATGCACAAATTCTAGTTAGTCAAAGCAAGAGGAATTTTGGAATGCCCTAGAGCTGATAAAACGGGCAGTCCCATCTACAAAGGATTGGGCGTTCACACTAACTCTATTAGGAAATAATGAACGTGTGTGTGTGTGTGTGTGTGTGTGTGTGTGTGTGTGTGTGTGTGAGAGAGAGAGAGAGAGAGAGAGAGAGAGAGAGAGAGTGAGACCATTGACTTGGCTACAACATTTTGCCTTTTGTGGTTTATGACCTTGATCCCCACCCTTGGGGAAAATCTTTGTCATGACATGAAATATTGCCTTGGGATCACATAAAGGGCTAGATGCGCACACATTTTGAGTCCCACTGCTTCCTTCAACATCTCACACATTGGTTGAGTTACGGTTGCGGTTTCTCCAACTTTGCCTTGTCAGTGGGATACATCTCTTCTAGGGCAGTAAGAGGGCACCACAAAGTCTTTCTTAGGCAGTGGGATTGCACTTCACTTTTCTTCAATCCGGATCAAGGTCACATTACATGGCACTATGCACCTTCCTAGTGGTTCATATTACATTGTTCAAACAAGCCACCATGATGATGCATGGATAGTTTCTACACATTAGATTCCCTCACAACATTTACCTCTTATGGGTGATATGCTCACACGAGCATCCCTAGAGGTACTTGTATTCAATACACCAACTAATTGAGAGAGAGAGAGAGAGAGAGAGAGAGAGAGAGAGAGAGAGAGAGAGAGAGAGAGAGAGAGAGAGAGAGAGAGAGAGAGAGAGAGAGGGGGGGGGGGGGGGGGGGGGGGGGGGGGGGGGGGGGGGGGGTTGTTAGATCAAGGTTAGAGCATGTGATAGTTATAAGAAGCACCAAATAAGAGATATAAAATGTAGGTGTAAGACCATCAGAGTAGATGATAGAAATAAGTAAGAGATACCACATAAAACTAAAAAATATTCATAGATTAAATCCAACCCTGATATGTACAAAAACTTAGTTTCAATTTGAAAATATAGTTCTAAAATAGGTAGGAATAGTGAAAGACCCCCAATTAACCCGTCAGCATTCCATATTACATTAGGAATGCATCAGGATGAAAGCCTGTTAACGTGACACAATTTTTGTGCTAGTTAGCATATTCAAATTAGCACATCTTTAAAAAAACTAGGCGCACGACAATTTTTTTTAAAATAATATTAAAAGTTGTTGGAGTTTTTACATTTAGACTCCTTGTTTCAAGAGCTTTCTATTGATATGTCATGCATCATAGATCTTGGAGATCTAGCTCGTGTTATTGTACTAGTTAGCATGCTTCAAAATTGTGCTAATTAGCACTGTCCAAGATAGATTTTTTTGCGCATGTTAACATGCTTTCATCCGTCAACCTAC
Organism: Adiantum capillus-veneris; assembly: GCF_014529385.1. Taxonomy (NCBI): domain Eukaryota; kingdom Viridiplantae; phylum Streptophyta; class Polypodiopsida; order Polypodiales; family Pteridaceae; genus Adiantum; species Adiantum capillus-veneris. Next base: position 110,256,305 of record NC_140934.1, on the reverse strand, counting down.
GGAAGGAGTGGGATTTTGTACCTACCACCATCAACACTTGTTATTGATGTTGTCTATTGTATGAGATAGGATAATGTATCATCCATAAAATTATTTGATATATTCAAATTTTTGAAACCACTTTTTGAAAGCAAGAAAAAGATTTCAAATTTTGAATTAAATCAACTCTTTCACTATTCACAATCAAAACATAATAAAAATCTATATTTTCTCCTGCAATCCTACGAATATATAAACAAGGTGCACCACATCACCCCATTAGGGATGAATATGCTCATGCCATTTACCATTAGGGCATAAGAGACTTAGATACCCACTATCGCATATGAACAACTTCCAACATCACCGTATAGCTACCAAAACATTGAACATGAAATGATTACATCATTACACTATTCAGTGCAACTAGCTTTATCCTAGCAAAACTCAAAGAGTGTCTAGAAAGCCCCTCAACCACGATCAATACAAGGCATATGAGTTGTCCTCCTCTAAACATGTGCCATAGAGTATATTTTAATTTTAAAATAGCTCAAACATCTAGTCCAAACATCTACTCCTAGAGACGAGAGCCATGATTAGAGGTGTACTACTTCCTATGATTTTTGTTATGATTTTGGTATTTTATATTTGATTGCATGATTTTGCATTATTGATATTGACATCTATGCATTGTACACTAGGTCCTTGAATTTATTGGGTCTATCGTCCACCCTAATCCAATAACGTGATCAAGATTGCTAATACCTCAAATCATGATCAAGCAAAGATTAATTGACTAGTGGTGACCATTAGATAAGTTTGTACACATGAAAGTACTACTTGAAAATTGGCACAAAGTCTAGTGGCTATAGGCACCCATTTTTTAACATTTCTAGTGAACCTTTCTGGTATACATGTGACCATCTACCTTTCTTTTGAGCACCTTGTTGGGTCATTGTCTCTCATTGTCTCTTGTTCTTTGTGTGTGTCTCTTCTATTGGCTTCATCACTTCACGCCTTCATGGTATCAAAGCACAAGGCTAAGATTGTAGGATAGTACAACGGCAACTTCTTTTAAGAGATTCATTACAACCGTAGTTGCTTTTGTTGCATTAGTATTTTCTAGCAAGAGGAATTTCCTTGGATTCTTTTTTTTGCACCCTTCTATATCACAAGGGAAGTCACCGGTAACTTCCTTAGCGAGATTCATTACGGCCATAGTCGCTTTTGTTGCATTAGTATTTTCCAGCAAGAGAAATTCCCTTGGATTCTTTTTTTGCGCTCTATATCACAAGAAAAGTCAAAGTTGACATTTTTCTTTGTAGCCTTTATTGCGTACTCAAGTGATTGGCACTCTCCTCCACAGGTTTAGCACAAGCAATTGCAATGGGTCTCAAGAAGCGGCCCTCCAATGACATGAGCGCAAGCTCCATTTTCACTTACTCATTCCTTACTCCATTACATTTTCAGTTGGTAGTAACGTCTTGCATGAAATACATGAAGATATTTCAATTTCTTTTAAGCAAGCTATCTTTTCCTAATGGATGGATGAACTAAATCTGGATGCTCGGTTAGCCTACTTAGAACTACTTTTTGTAGTGGGTGTTTATTCTTCTATGCACCTTGATCTTCTAAAAGTGTGTTAAGTCTTTAGTGGCATAGTTGTATGATCCCTACTTATGACCTTTACTCTTGAAAATCTATCCCTTTCTTTTTCCTTTGAGTAAAATTGATGTGTTTGTCTTGGTTTGAATCTTGCAGTTTTGGGAGTAATTTTGTGTAGCTGATTGGGATGTCATTGTTTTTTAATACATGCAACTAGTGCACACTTATCGGTGGGCATTTTTCTCATTTTGAATTTGGGTTCCAATACATCCTATTCAAGTAGTTTAATTTGGGATATGACGAAAGCCACATACTACCTAGCTAATTCTAGTACTAGTGTGCTCATTACCTTGTAACTAACCTACTTGATTGCAACCCGGCACTTTTTTGGAATATGTTGATATTTGGCATTCAAATGTCACACGTGAGATGCATGAAAGTATTGTGATGCACGTTTAAGATAAATGTGCTAATCTTCATTGGGGTCTTATAAGACTAGATTGTGATGGTCTGATAAGCTAGGTTTGTTCTATGTAGCATTCTACAAGTTGTTTATTTATGGCTTATACCAACTTTAAGAATGTCTTAGTATTATGAGAGTTTAGTTCTTTTTTGTGGATCTATCTCTTGGCATTGTATTTGGATCACACTGCTTGTGCTTGTTGTAATTCTATGTATTCTAGCTTGTCTAATATTCGCTATTGATCATAACTAAGTTACTCCTTTTGCGATAGCCCCAATTTACAATTTAAATGATTTTCAACTAATTACCAAAATTTTCTAATACATGTTCTTTTTGTTAAGTCAATTGTAAGTAAGACATGTTACAAGTGGTATTGTAGCTTCTTGTTTGTGACAACTAGAATATCGCATGGTTGAATACTTATGCCGATTGTTAAGTAATCTCTTTATATGTGCCGATTGTTGGATTTTTCTCATAGATTGTAGACATTCCATAGATTTCCCACCATCAATACTAAGCTTCGCTAATATCATAATTAGGAATGTGTTTCAAGAATATAATTATCATATTGCTATGGTTCTTTATGGCCGGCTCTGAGATAACGATCTCTTGATGTAATACATAGTAAGGTGTTGTCTAATGTTGTGGATTTAATTATGCAATTACTCAATCTTTACCCCTATATGGGTGCTTCAATACGGAAGTATCTTCCTTGTGAAAGGGATAGTGATCCAAGGAGTTCCCCACTCAAGTTTTAGTATATCTTTACCAGACTCCTATGCTTAGTATCACTTGTTGTAGTACGCTTATGGTCTTGCCTAGTTGTATTATAGGTATCTCATGATGCTTTACTAGACTCCTACGCTTAGTATCACTTGTTGTAGTACGCTTATGGTCTTGCCTAGTTGTATTATAGGTATCTCATAATGCTTTACTAGACTCCTACGTTTTGTATCACTTGCCATAGTACGCTTACGGTCTTGCCTAGTTGTATTATAGGTATCTCATGATGCTTAATCTTAGCTTTTTCTAGCTAGCACTTCAACAATCGACATCCAAGGTAGTGACTTGTAAGGTCTTTTATTATGGACTCTATTGAAGCATTTGAAATCATCTTGTTCATGCTTGGTCTAAGTCTAAAAATCACTAATTGGATGGGGTAGTTTTTCCTTAATTCAATAGATATCAAACTTGTGCGGTGTTAAGCAGTATTTGATTTTAACCCTATCATATTCTTAAATTTTATGGTTGGGTTTCTTATATGGTCAACACATAGTGATGGAGGATGGAATCATGCCCTCTTGACCTATCTTTTCATGCTAGGTGATTCATATGCAAAAGTAAAATCAAATGTGACACCTTGTTAATCTCTACAATTACTCTCTCATTGAAATTTCTTATCATAGTTGGGTTTCATTTCAAATTGTGGATTGTATCCTTGATAAGAATTATACTAATTCTTGGAAATAGCTATACTTGGTTAAACATTGGGTGGTTTAAACTAAGACTATTTAGAATACTATTGGTTTTGAAAGTAAGATTGGTTCTGGCTTATCATTATGCCCTTGGATGGAGGGTGTAGTTGTTTTATGTCTATTTTTGTCTAGATCTAAGTTCAAATATATGTTAAACGTTAAACGTTTTACACGCATTTAATGATCGTATAATATGATGGGCAAAATAAAATGGCTGTATTATACGGTATTTTGTATTATTCTTTGCACTTTGATGGAAGTTTTCTTTGATTAAAGTGTAGATAATATATAACACGCCATCGGTGCTCCCTCAGCATCATTTAACACAATCAAGTATCACATTATTTAAAAAAAGTAATTCTTTTACTCTCCCAAATTAAAATTTAAAAACTAAAAGAATCAAAAAAATAAAAATTTAGGTTATTTCTTACATTTAGGTTTAATGATTTAGTTAAATTTTGCTTATTATAATTTGTAGTAGAGTTTTTTTTGTTTTTAAATTTTAAATTGAATATTTTTGAATAATTTTAAAAATTAAAACTGTGCTCTTTTTGTGTTCGAGTTTTCTCACACTTAAATATGAGCACATTAGGTTTTGAAGCCGTCTATCATTGTGTTGAAGTATATACTCACACTTGAAAATGAATACGCATCATAAATAGTAATTATTTACCTTTGTGTTAGAGTAAAATTGTTTACTCTCACTGAGGATAATCATGATTAACTTGTTTCACTTACATTAGATAATAGGAATTAGGGTCCCATTAAGAAAAAAGCAAAGATAATATTTTTATGTATAAATTACAAGCTTGGAATATTTATTTGAAAGACGAGAAACTTTACTCGAGTATGCACATGCACAGGTTATAAATTAATGTTTATGCATTTTATTTACTCAAATTTTAAATTATAATATATTACCTTCTGTTTAAGCTTTTGTGTTATATATTTATAAAGGTTTGAATGATTCATTTTTGTTGTGTTTGAGTTTATCTCACACTCCAAAATGAATGTAGAACTAGGATGTATTCCCACAATACAGAAGTTTGACCAAGTTTTTAATTAATTATTTTTTTATCGTACTCGATGTTTATATTGTACGATTAGAAGTGCTTCAATTACAATAATGTTATCACCTTATTGTGTTAGAGTAGCTGCTCACACTTTCAAGGAGATTTTAAATTAAAGTTTCTTTGTCGTACCTGATATTTATTTTGTATGGTTAGAAGTGTCTCAAGTACAATAATATTATCACCTTGTTGTGTAAGAGTAGTTGCTCACACTTCCCGGAAGATATGCAACGATCAATACAAATTGTTTTTACAAATGTGATTTGTAAAAAATCATGATAATGTAGCTACAATTTAAAATTGATCATTTATTAACCACCACGTTGTCTTGGAGCATTAAGCTCACATCTCAAGATGATCCGGTGTGACAAAATATTGTTTAGGGTATAATTCTTATCATTTGTAAGTGAAATTCATTCCAAAGATCTAAACAGTGCATTATATTTTTCTTTTAGAGTGTGATTACAATAAGAAATTACTGCAGGATATGGTTGACTACTTACTACCAATTTTTTGACATAATCAATGAACTTCATGTGTGTGATTGATAGAAGGATCAATTTACAAATTACAATTGTCTATTTTTTACAATTCACTTTTGTGCAACATAATTCGTTGTCATGAGTGAACATACGTGCATGAAATAGTGTCAGGCCGAACTGCATCTCGCTTGAAGTACAAGTTTTGTCACCATGCGTTCAATGGTAACGCCACTAGGATCAAAGAGCATTTGTTCAAAGTGACAGACAATGTCGAGCCTTATAGTTTACCTCCACAAGACATCTATGAAAGATTTTCAGATTACGCACGATAGATAAAGACTATCCTTGAGAGTAAAAATAAAGGGTCATACAAAAATGGTTGTACTCTGGGAAGAACAGATCCAATGGATGAAGACGAACCTGTTGCGAATGAGGAGAGGTATCCAATGTGCATTAAGAATAGGGAGCAAAATTTCATAATCTTTTTTCCCAAACTAAAGTGCATGGTACAACATCCTTTGAAGCAGGTTCATCTAATCATGCATCTAATTCGAAGAGAGATATTTGCGGATCAAACACTCCATCAAGCTTTTGATAAACAACAGTTATACATGTTTGTTGAAGATGATGAAACAGGAAACAGAAGGAAGACAGCAACTCAGAGTAGGAAGAAGATGGAGAAGGAGAAGACACAGAGCTTGTGTACGAGATCTCTGTAGTCTCTCTCTCTGTATTGGAATAATAATTGTGTACAAACTCAGAGCTACAAAGCTTATATGAAACCCTAAGAGATAAGGTGTCCTTTCACACCAGATGTCCAGGGGGAAAAACCCAGTGGGAGAAAAGTGCCCCTGGTGAAGCGCGTATACACACTAACACTACTACATGTCTACAAATCCCCCCTGTAGTGATAGTGTGAATCCGTACAAGGTAGCAGATCATCATGTGTATGAGAGTAAGCCCAAAGCTTTTCGGAAAGCTTCAAACTTTTCTCGTGATAACGCCTTCGTAAATAGATCTGCAATGTTATCCTGTGTAGGACAGTAAGTTAGTGTGATCTCCCCTGCATGTAGCCTTTCCCTGACATAATGGTAGTGAACCTCTATGTGCTTTGTTCTTGCATGAAATACTGGATTCCTTGCAACTGCCATAGCACTCTGACTGTCAGTGAAAATGGTAGTGGGTGCCTGTTGACACTCACAAAGATCTGCCAATAACCTGCGTATCCATACACAATCAACTGTTGCCGTGAAAGCTGCCCTGTACTCAGCTTCACAAGTTGATGTAGCCACTGTGGGTTGCTTCTTGCTTAGCCAAGATATACATGCATTTCCCAAGAAAAAACAATTGCCACTTGTGGAATGTCGTGTGTCAAAATCACCAGCCCAATCTGAATCGCTGTAACCAAGAAGCTGCATAGAACTGTGCTTTCCATACATATCCCCCCTTGGAAAGAACATGGCAAGATTAGGGGTACCTGAAAGGTAACGAAGTATGCGCTTCACAGCCTGCCAATGATGCATACCTGGGCTGTGCATAAATCTGCTTGCTTGTGAAACCCCAAATTGAATGTCTGGACGAGTGTTGCCTGCCAAATATATCAAGCAACCAACCGCTGCTGCATAAGTATGTACATCAAAAGGTTCTCCAGCATCGTGCATGCTCAATTTTGATCCAGTTTCTACGGGTGTAGAGATTGGCTTACAATTTTGCATACCAAACTTGTCCAAAATTTTATGCAAATATTTTGCCTGCAACATGTATATGCCATCTTCTGATTGCACAAACTGAATACCCAAGTAATAATGTAGCAAACCAAGATCAGACATCTCAAAGGTTTTTCTCAAAGCATCTTTAAACGCTTCAATTTCATCTGCAGTATTGCCTGTAAGAAGCATATCATCCACATAAAGTGTTAGCATAATGAGAACTCCATCTCTCTTTTTGACATACAAAGTACTTTCTGTTGGACTATTCTGAAATCCCTGGCCAATCAAATAAGTATGTATCTTCTCATACCATGCTCTTGGAGCCTGTTTGAGACCATACAAAGCTTTACGCAATCTACATACCTTTTTCTCTTGACCTTTTACAACAAAACCACTTGGTTGACTTACATAAACTTCTTCCTGCAAATCACCATTCAAAAAAGCAGTTTTGATATCCAACTGATGCACTTTCCAACCATGATGAGCAGCAATTGCAACTAGTGATCTAACTGTGGACGCACGAGAAGTAGGAGCAAAGGTTTCATCATAATCTATGCCTTTCTGTTGCGCATAGCCTTTTGCCACAAGCCTTGCTTTGTACCTGTCAACAGTACCATCTTGTTTCCTTTTTACCTTAAAAACCCACTTTGTACCAATAGGCTTTTTACCTGTAGGCAAGTCCACTAGATCCCATGTATGATTCTTATGAATAGAATCAATTTCTTGCTGCATAGCATCTTTCCACTGAACACACTCTAAAGCTTGTTCAAATGAATCAGGCTCATCTGCATCACAAAGAGTGCTAAAGCAAGCCAAATCTACTTGCTCTCTGCCAAAAGTAGTACCAGCACGTGTTTTCCGTGGCAACGGTGCATCCAACTTGCTATCCTGCAAAGTTTTCTGAACCCATTTAGGTAAGGTTCTTTCTTCCCTGAGAACTTCTTGCTCTTCACGCACAATTTCCTCTACATCATGAGGTGTCACATGCTGATCAAAAGATTGATCAAGATTATCAACCTGTTGTGATTCTTGATTCTCCACAAAAGAAGGAAGCAAACCTTCAAATACATCATGTGTCTGCATATGAGGTACATCAAAAGCAACCATAGGTTGAGCAGTAGTTTCTGCAAAAATTACATCACGACTTTCAAAAATCTTGTTTGTAGCAGGATTGTAAAGTCTATAACCTTTACTTCCACTACTGTACCCCACAAATATACATTTGATTGCCTTATCATCAAGCTTCCCACGTAACTGCTGAGGGATGTGAGCATAAGCAAGACAACCAAAAACATGAAGGTTTTTTGTCATACCAAGCTTCATATGCAGTAATGGTCTTCAAGGCACGAGTAGGACACCTGTTCAAAACATGTGCTGCACAAGCAACTGCCTCCATCCATAGTTTATGAGGCAAACTCTTAGCCTTGAGCATACATCTAGCCGTCTCCATTAAAGACCTGTTCTTCCTTTCTGCAACACCATTCTGTTGTGGTGTGTATGGCATAGTGCATTGGTGTTTAATGCCTTTCTTTCCCAAAAAATCCTTAAATGCACCTGACATGTATTCACCTCCTCGATCGGTACGAAGAGTCTGTACTTTGCAACCTGTTTCATTTTCAACCATGGCGACATAATGTTGAAAAACTGCAAACACATCTGACTTTGCTTTGAGTGGATACACCCAACAAAACCTGGAAAAGTCATCAATGAAGGTCACAAAATAAAGGCTGTTTCCTATAGATGGCGTTCTCATAGGACCACATACATCACTGTGTACAAGCTGCAACTTTCTTGTCGCTCTAACTGAACCATCCTGCGAAAATGCAAATCTGTGCATCTTTCCAAGAACGCAACCTTCACATACATGTCTTGGTGGCATCTCCAATAAAGACAAATCATGCACCATATTATGACGTTGTAAAGTCATCAAACTGCCATAACTAACATGCCCAAATCTAGAATGCCACAACTCAGCATCCTGCATGGCCTGAGTCTTTGTTTCTGCAATACATACCTGAATCTGCTTTTCATAACGATCTAGCACAAATAGTCCATTGTCCAGCGTACCTGTAGTGATAAGAGAATAACCATTCTCTTGATCTCGTACAACACATCTGTCATCCTCAAAAATGACCCGAAGACCATTTTTTGCAAGAGAGGATACAGACAACAAATTCTTCTTGATCCCTGGAACATATAAGACATCTGGCAAGCATAAATCTGAACCATCTGAAATGGTAATCAAAATCTTACCAACGCCTTTGATTGGATAAGAAGCATTATTTGCACATGTCACCTTCTTTCCTGCTGGAGCTGCATCCAATGAACAAAACAAATCCTTCCTTGAAGTAATATGCCTGGATGCACCACTATCAAAGTACCAAATCATTTGTGTCTTGTCAACACTGTAAGCAGAAAAATTTGAACATACTACAAAAGCATAAGAATCCTGCACAAAGTTTGCAGACTCTTCTTTAGCTGTAGAAGAATCACCAGAAGCTGAAACAACCAAACTTGACTCTTTCTTCTTTTCTTTAGCAATTCGCTTTTTACACTCACTAATGTAGTGACCAGGTTTCTTGCAGTAGTGACATTTACCTTTCTTCTTGGACTTGTCGGAATCACCTTTAGACTTCTCTGAAGACTGTCCTGCACTAGACTTGGAGTGATGAGCACTCTCTTTACCCCTCTTTTTGTTTTGTACAACAAGAGCATGATCCATACCATCCACCTGTAAAGACTTGTTCTTACGTGATTGATCCTCCTGCAATAGCAAAGCCACTAACTCTTCAAAATGAAGAGGGTCAAGATTAGCTCGCAAAGACAGAGTCAAAGAAGTCTGAAAAGTCAAATAAGATGGTGGTAGTGAATTGAGTGTTTTGGAAACCAAGTCCTTCTCTGGAATCACTTCATCAATGCTAAGCAATTGCTCTTTAAGATCCCTGATTTTTGTAAGATGCTCGACAATATCGTCACCTTCGTCCATCTGTATTTTGTCAAGTTGTTTCTTCAAAAACTCTATTCTGGCAGCGTTTTTTCCTCCAAACATAGCTTGCAGAGTGTTCCAAGCATCCTCAGAAGTTCTGCAAGATCTGATATGTGGTGTGATTGTCCTCTTTATGGTTAAGGCAATCACAGCCATAGCCTGTGCATCTTTAGTATCCCATCTCTTTTGCTCTGGAGTGACTTGTGAGGGTCCTGCACCAACAGCTGCACCACGACCAGGCGTGGCAGGTGCAATGCTACCTGGACGAACTTCATCTCCAGATACATAATCCCACAATCCTTTACCAACCAAAACATTTTTGGCCATAAAAGACCAAAGAGAATAGTTGGTACCATCCAATTTGTCTTCGGATGTAAACGCACCAAAAATCTCTTTCTCCGTAGATTGAGCCATACTGTAGATGCACACAAGAGAGCAAAAGAACCTCCAAGAGATTCACAAATCTCCTCTCCAATCCAAGCAAAACTCTACACAAAATCTCAGCACAAAGCTAAGACAAGCTGCTTCCCAAAAGAACTGTTTACCTGAAGAAAATCTGTCAAAAAGCACACCCTCTTGATCTAAACGCCTCGGAAAAGTAACTTCTGCTACGCTGCTCAGAACGAAATTCTGAGGGCTCGAACGGCTTCGAAAGGGGGGTAAAACCCCAGGTCACCTAATCAGAATACTCCCGGAACGTCGAGGATGCTCCCACGAACAAATTTTCTGAAAACTGCCTGAAAACTGCGATTGCGCGCGCGGACGCGAAAACGCAAGTAGAGGCTCTGGAAATCACCTTGCTCTGATACCAATTGTTGAAGATGATGAAATAGGAAACAGAAGGAAGACAGCAACTCAGAGTAGGAAGAAGATGGAGAAGGAGAAGACACAGAGCTTGTGTACGAGATCTCTGTAGTCTCTCTCTCTCTGTATTGGAATAATAATTGTGTACAAACTCAGAGCTACAAAGCTTATATGAAACCCTAAGAGATAAGGTGTCCTTTCACACCAGATGTCCAGGGGGAAAAACCCAGTGGGAGAAAAGTGCCCCTGGTGAAGCGCGTATACACACTAACACTACTACATGTCTACAATGTTGCATTTGAAGTGACCGCAAGCATTTCTTGCATGTGGTATTCTATTCGATGTAGTTCACTTCCCTATCTTCAAAGATGTATTAATGAGCACCGCCAAAAAAGGCTTTGTGATGCTAGATTATAAAAAAATGCACACAGAGTATCTTGACAAAGTCAAAGATGAGGTAGAAAGTACGCTCAAACGTGCAGTGTTGGAATACGTTCTTACCTTTATGTGTACTATAGCTTTGGATGGATGGACCAATTGTCAAAAGAAGACTCTAATCAATGTGATGTTGATTTGTTCTCGACGTTCAATATTTTTAGAAGCCATTGACACGTCTTTCAAAGAAAAACAATTCTCTTTCTTTCAAAGATCTATGAGCGTGTCATATCAAAAGTTGAAGGGCCAAGGAATGTGACAGTCATCGTCACTGATAATGCTGCGAATTATAAAGGTACAAGTCTTGCAATTCAAGAAAAGTACCCAGAATTAACATGAGTACCATGTGGTGCACACATACTATCAATTTGCTTTTGAAAGACATTGACAAAGTTGAAAAAATTAAGATCACTTTTCTTGAAGCAAACACGATAGTAAAATTCATTAGAGAGAATCAATTTTCATGTGCCTTATTCAGAACAAAGCCGTCTAACAAGGCATTACAAATCTTTTGTGCGACTAGGTTTGCTAATGCATATTATGCGTTGTCAACACTGAAAGAAGTTCACATGCGCTAGTGGAGCCAGTTGCCGACAGGTAATGGGATGCATGGCTTAGTAAATATCCCAGCTACTAAGCTACAATATTAAGGGTTCATCAACTTGTCAATTCTTCAGTGTTACGAAAAATTGCGAAAAAGGTTGCCAATGTTACTTAACTGAATGTTGCTTTGTTGCGCTTGGTAGATAAGGATACATTTGTGTTTGGAAAGGTGTATTGGTATATGTCAGAAGCCATTGAAAAGCTTAGGAAATTTCAAGACTACATTGACAAAGAAAATAGTTATGGTTTCATGTCTAGAATCTCAATGGATGCAAATGCACACACTGTTACATGGTGCATCATTTGCTTTGGATCCAAAATTTCAGCTCCATAAACAATCCTCCAATTCTGAAGTGATGCGTGGTTTCAAAACTGTGTACATGCAACTCTTAGGATCTGAAGGGAGAAAAGATGCATTTCACCAACGTGTTGATTATGCGGTTGGTATCTTTGGTGATCCTTGACACATTGACACCATTAAAAAAGTCAACACGCTTATGTGGTGAAAATAATATGCTGGAGAAAAGATAAAATTGCAACATGTATCTATCAAGTATTATCTGTTGTGTTGCTTCAAGTGGCAGGTGCGAGAGAAATTAATATGCATTTGACTTCCTACGCACTAAAAGAGAAATAGATTGCAATCAAAACGAGCCGAAGTTTGATATATGTGTTTTGTAGTATGAGGTTGTTGCATGCTGCAACCAAAATTACAATGAGAGCAACAAAATATTGCTTTGGTATAAAGAAAAACATGAAGCAGCTATCGTTGTGGCGCAACGTGACAACGCGTCAGAGTGGGAGGTGGCTTCAGAATGTTCAGAAATGGAAGAGGTTGATGATATGGTTTTGGTGTTTAATTGTGACGACATTGTTTAAATCACTTTTACTACAATATACTTGTAATTCGCTTTGGTTTGTTGGCCCCAAGTTATGATCTCTCTCTTTTTACTATGTCACTCTATGGAATTGGAGCTGATCTCTTGAGACAGCTAATTCCAGTGTTGAAGGATTTCAGCTACTAGTGTGGAAAGATTTCAGACAGCAGACTAGACAGAAATCAGAGACTAGACTGAATTGTGGATACTGAAATAAGAGTCAGACTTGTATACTGGAATAAAGTTCAGATTCAGATTCAGATTCAAAAGACTGTTGAGAAGTAAGTATCACTGAGATATATACCATGATTGAGATTACAGCGAATATGATTACAGAGAAAAAGTATAGCCAATAATATTGTCACTGATGCTCAAGTGCAATTATAGCCCAAAGCGCTAATACAAGTGATTACAATTGCCAACCCGATATCAATGTAATGGACCCTATTTATATACTTCGGGTTTACTGTAGTAATTACTCTAGTAATTACTAAGTGATTCACTGCCCATCTTCTAAGAACATGTTCCCACATGGTGACTATCCAGCTGTCTACATCCTTCCCTTCTTTCTTGAATTTTGGCAAGAATCCAAAATTTCTGAAAAATTCTCCTGCCTGATTTTGATGTTAGACTGAAAAATCCATTGTCTGATTCTGATGTATTGTCAGAGTCTGACATTGAGAAGATGGTGAAGGATGCAGAGCTCTAGAAAGATCACAGATTGCGAGAGGCAGCTGAAAAGGCCAAGGTGGAGCTGTCACCTCTCCCTGCCTGCTGAGAAGAAGAGTCGCTTCTGAATTCTGAGATAGAACTACCCAGCATCCTTCCATTGGACCGTCTTCCTTTTGCCTTTGCTCTTTGACCGGGTTGGTGCCTGAGAAGTTCCAGCATCAGCATTCTCCTTCTGAATCAGTCGGTAAATGGCCTCCTGCTCAAGCTGATCCCGCCGGTCTATGGTCATCTCTACCTCATAAAGTGTGAGAGAATGATAGGTTTTGGTGTCAGGATCATAGAGTGTACGCCTGCCCTTACTCAGTCTGGTTCTGGCCAGTTTATGACAATGCGAAGCAGTATGGATCCATCCTTCTGGAAGAGGCTGATTTGTTTTGACGCGAGCTTCGAAAAGAATCTCAGCCATCTCCCTGTACTGCGGTGGCAGACCCGGCTTTGCTGCAATGTATGTCTCAGGCAGTTTGGAAGATTCGACCGTGAGCTGTAGTAACTGATTAGTAATCCTAGTCAATCCTCTGACCTGAATCTTCCACTGGCCCATACACAGCTGAATCCTGTGTAGCTCTTCCTTCATTGCCTGGACGTCATTGATTTGAAGAGCATCATTGAGCAATGTCTGTCAAGTCTTCCATTCCACTGTTGATCGCTCATACCAATCCCGAAGCTCATCAGTTATTTTGAAATATGTGAATCGATCAACTGGTTCTTGATGTTGAGGATACAGCACTGGAAAGAATCTTGGCAACTCAGTTTCTCTTGTTGGAACAGCATACAAGAGAATTGGAGAATCAGACACAAATTCCAAGAAATTTAGGACTGCCTGGTTTTCTTGTTACATCATCTTCCTAGTAATTCTTACTAGCTGGAATAGAGTTCGGAGAGCAGTTGCCTGTGCTCCCACTGACATTCGCATTTGAGGTCCTCTGCTAGTGGCTGTTTGGTCCTCCAGGATGGCTTTCACTCTCTGGTCCAAAACTCCTATGGCAGTTTGTAGTTGTACCAGAACATCCTTAAGTTGGACCCTAACATCCTTCATATCGCGGTAAGTTGGTTTGTTACCCAGCAGAAGTTCCAGTTCTAGAGATAAAGACTGACAATCTGCAGTAGACTGTCTTTGCCAGTGCAGGTTTACCACTTTCTCATCAGCATTGAGCATCCATTCCGGAACTCGTTCCAACAGCTGAACTGTACTGGGATGCGCAGGTAGTCTACAAGCTTCTTTATCATGGAAAGCAGCAGATTTCCAATGTTCTACCATTTCCCTGGCTCCCACATATAGTCTTTGGAACCTTTCTAAATCAGTCTAGAGAGCATCATCCTCCAGATACTATCTGGTGATGGAGGCTTGTTGATGTCTCAGTTGCTTATTCAAAGTAATGAGCTGCAGTGAATGCTGATGATCATTCTGGTCCTTTATCCTGAACCTTCATTTTCCCTTTAGCCTCTCTATTGTGATGGGACTGATCCGTGGACTGATTCTTAGTGTTATTGGGCTGCTACTCTTCAGTCTGCTGATGACCCGACTAGTGCTCTGTTCCATGTCCTTCCTGCTGTCCCTCAGTCTGGTTTGGTTGGTCTGACTGTGTGACTGGCCGCCTTCATCTGGCCCTGTCCCACCAGTACCAGGTCCTGGGGGTGGAGATGGTGGTGGGGCATCATCATCATCCTTTGTATGCCCAGTCTCTTCATCATCCTCCTCCTGATCAGCTTCATCTTCTTCATCTTCTCCTTCCTCATCCGGGGAAGTCTGTTGCTCAATATAATCCATTATGGCTTGGTTCATCAGAGCATTATTGAACTCACCCATCTTGTCCTGCAAATCACTCTGCAAACTTTCCATTAAGGACTTTAAATTTTCTAAGTCAAAAACAGCATTGCCTGCGGGGTTTAAAATTTTAGACAAGCTATTGTAGATGTATCTGTCAGTCAGCAAACGCTTCAGAGTTGTATGGTGTATATGCAGCTTCCTGAATTCTGCCCGCTTCATTCTGAGCCCTGTTTCAGATCGCTCGACAGCTCTCAGTGCCTCATTCCTTTGACTCTTCATGATCATAATTTCAGACTCAGCTTTGGCTAGCTTTTTGTTCAACAACTGCTGAGCTCTTTCTGATTGAGCTTCCAATACCCTGTGTTGTATGTTCTGCATTTCCTGGGCTTTCTGGAGTGTTGCAATCTGATGTTGTGCTTCTGTCAAGTCAGCCTTGAGCTTATTGATCTCGTCTTTCAATCCAACAGCCTCCACCAATTGTCCCATACAGCTGACAATGGTATTCCAAGAAGACTTTATCAGTACTGAACATCTATCTTTGACCGTGGTTGGGGATCAGAATTGACAGGTTTATATATTGCCACAGGAGCCACATAAGGTAGAGTTGCATAATCCGTTTTGGTGAGCAAGAGATGCCCTCTCAATTGCTGAGTTTGCATTTGTTGCAACTTATCCTTTTTAACCAGTTGCAGAGGGTTTCCAGAAGTGGTAGGAATTGTCTCAGACAACGTTGAGGTCGCTGGACCTTTCCCCTTATTTAGTTGATTCTTGCCTTTGTCTCCTGACTGGTCTGGTACCTCCGCCTCAGTGACTGGCTTTACCTGATCTTTCCCAGATCCAGTAGCAAATGTATGTTTGACAGCTGACTGATCAGGTACAGTTTTCTCAGTGCTTGCTGCCTTAACCTGGCTTTCAATTTGCTTCAAGAATTCACTCCTTTTTGTCAGTGTGATTCTTGGTTTCTTTGAACTGCCAGCTTCCTCTAGAGTGGCTTTCCTTTTCAGATCATTGGAAATCATTTGACTGTTCGTTTCCTCGTCGTCTGAGGACAGTTCAATCTTCTTTGGTTTAGAAATGGGCTGCTCACTCCATGCCTGCTTTACCTGCTTATTAACATTTGCAGCAGTAGCCCAATACAGAAATTGCCAAACATACCATGCCTTGAAAACAGTTTGAGATTTCAGCTTGGTAGTCTGTTGGAGTACATTATGCGAGAGTACTTGACACAGGTTGATATGGACTTGTGGATCTAGTATCTTGGCTAACATCATAGCAAATAATTTCTCGGACACATACGTTGGGTTATTCTTAAGACTGACTGCTTCGGCGACAAACCTGTAAGCAACGGAGGCTTCCAGTCCTGCTAGTGGAACTCCTTGAGCACTTGCCTTGCACTTCTTTCTAGTTGTTTCGTCCTCCTTTAGAGTAGTACTTATTTGCTGTGAAGTTGCCACAGACGGTTTGGGCTCATTAGGCATCCGAAATGCAAATGCAATGGCTTCTGGTGTCACTGACACCTTCCTATTATTTATCACAGCACTGCTAGTTTCAGCATCAAAGGAATCAAGAACTTGCTTAATAATATCTGCCTGAAAAGCAATCCTTGTGGCTTGCAACACAACTCGCAAATCCCAGAGTTGTAGCAGAGTCATTGCGTGATCAGTAAAGACACATCTTTGGATTTTACTGTATGAAAGAATAGGAAGACTTGCCTTTGCCTCAGCAACTATAGCCTGGGTTTCTTCAAGAGTTTCCTGCATCTTCTCTGAGCGTTTCCTTCTACCCATACACTGTGAGGTCGATGACGATGAAACAGGCGAAGGCGAAGAGGACTTACTTGTGTTAAAGCCGTTTCCTGGTGTCGCTGGTAAGGCTATCTGACAGTGAACTGTCTCGTCAGAGGTCGAAGTTTGCGGTTGTAGTGAAGAAACCTCGGAGCTCGGCGATGGCGAATGGTTGACAGGAGGAAAGCGTCACGTAGGAGATTTATGAGGAAAAATGCTAACTCTCCTGACTGTTATACGTGTTTGCGCCATAAAAGCTCCACCACTCGCCACTCCTAGACTTGTGTGCGCCGTTGTTGTCGTGGCAAACATGCATTGGACAAGACTGCAACCCATCCTTGTAATAAATATCACTGGCATACCACTTGACCGTTGGCCACTTAAAATTTGGAAAGTGTGTTCATACTGGTTCTAAACTGATTCCCACTCTGGCTGGACCATACTGGTACTGGTTCTTAAATCAGCCTGATCTGATTCTTCCAAAACTGGTTCTGAAGCTGGAACTCGTTGCACATGGAAAAGACCAAAAATATCTGATTCTGGTATCTCTTGATCAACAACTTCCAGTTCCTTAGTGACTTCTTTTAACCCAGTTTCTCTGGTCTCTGAATAATAAAGTTTGATTTTGCTCCATTATATACTCCCGGCAACATCAGTCCACATAAGTCGTTTAATCTGACTGTGCCATTGGAGAAGACCCAATCAACCTCAAAAGGTCTTGCCCAAGTAATCTTCAAATTCGGCTTCTTTGGACCCAATTTAGACTGATATAGAAGCACTAAGTCTCCTTTCTGGAATTCTCGGACTTTAATTCAGCGATCATGCCAGTGCTTCCTTCTTTGTTGAACAATTTCCTGTTCCAATATAGCTCTTTGCCTGAGTTCATCTAACTGCATCAGTTCATCCAGTCGTTTCTTAAGATTATGGTTGAAGTCCAGTCCATACTTTACAGCCATTCTCAGACTGGGAATTACAAACTCCATAGGAACCACAGCTTCAATACCATACACCATTCTGAATGGTGTCATTCTAGCAGTTACCTTATAAGCTGTCCTATAATCCCATAGAGCAGTCTGAAGCTTCAAATCCCACTGGTCTGGTTTCTTTTGCACCACCTTAGTGAGAATAGTCTTAATTGTCTTATTGCTACTTTCAGCCTATCCATTGCATCTGGGATAGTAAGGAGTAGATTTCCGATGCTTGACTGAAAGCATATCCAATAGGATTTCCATAGTATCATTGATGAAATGTGTCCCTTGATCGGTCACAATTTCCACTGGACATCCATATCGGCAGACAATATTCTCAAACAGAAACCTTGTAGTTGACTTGGCTGTGTTGTCAGGAAGAGCTTTAGCTTCAACCCACTTGGTAACATAACAAGTAGCCATCACAATGTACTTATTCTTCCTGAGGGTCACCTTTTTAAAAGGTCCCATAAAATCCAGTCCCCATTTCATGAATACTCCCAATGGTTGTATTGGCATTAAGGGAGTCATGTCTGCAGCTATTGGTCAGCCCATTCTTTGGCATATGTCACAAGTTTTACAAAAGCTTCTGACATCAACAATCATTGTTTGCCACCACAGACCTGCTTGCAGAATCTTCTTGTAGGTCACTTCGTTGGAAAAGTGTCCACCGGACTCTCCATTATGCGCTTCCGAGATAACTTGCATTCTTCCCTCCATAGGGACACATCTCCGAAGTATACCATCCACACCCAATCAATAAAGTACTCCCCCAATGATGGTAAATTTCAGGCTTTTTATGATCAGAGCCTTCTTTTGATTTTGTTTCCAATCCTCTGGAAAGGCACCTTGGGAAAGGAATTGATAAATATCATACCATTCGCGATCCACTGATTCTTCTTCTTCTAACTGAAATAAATCTCATCCACTGGTTCATCTCTCAGAGGTGATTTTGAATATCCTTCTGTACTTGTGGAAAGAAAGTCAGCTCCACAGTGGTTTCGGCCAGGCTTATGAAAAATTCTGAATTCAAATTCCATAAGGAACATCATCCATCTTATCAGCCTGCCTTGAATAATAACTTTGTTAATCAGAAACAGAAGAGCTTGATGATCCACATAAAAATGGAATAACTTCCCCAATAGGTAATGCCTGAACTTCGTAGCGCTAAAAACCATTCCGAGGGCTTCTCTTTCAGTAGTCATATAGCCTTGTTTAGCCTGACTGAATCTCCGACTAGCAAAATAGACCGGATAGTATGTTCTGCCATCTGGCTGAGCTAATATTGCCCCCATTGCCAATCCTGAAGCATCTACGTGACATGAAAAATAATATCCCAATTCGGCTGCCTGAGGACTGGTTTACTGGTAATGGCTTTTTTCAAATTCTGGAAACTCTCCTCACACTCAGCTCTCCAATTGAGCTTACTGGTCTTCTTTGTAAGCTCATATAGTGGTACTGCTTGAGAAGCAAACTTGTGTACAAATCTTCTATAGAAATTCACATACCCCAAGAAAGAACTCAACTCAGAAGCAGTTATAGGTGCTTTAGCTTACTGGATACATTGTATTTTTTCATTGGCCATTTCTATTCCATTGCGGGAAACCACATGCCCCAGTAGCTATCCCTTCCAAGCCAGAAATACTGATTTAAATGGATTCAAGAAATTCCTTTTCTCCTGACAGCGTTTAAAAACCGTCTCTAGGAATAGAAGGTGTTGTTCCTCAGCTGAATAGACAGTGAAGTCATCCATGAAAATGGCAAGGAATCGATGAAGAAATTCATTAAACATCTCCATCATACACCACTGAAAAGTAGCTGGTGCATTGCACAGGCCAAAAGGCATCACCAGATACATGAATGCTCCCCACTCAGTGATGAAAGTGGTCTTGGCCCTATCTTCACGAGCAATTTGTAACTGGTTATAGCCGCTATAACCATCCATGAAGCTATACATCTCATATCCTGCGATCTCATCAAGCAACATATCAGTAAAAGGTAAGGGAAACGGATCCTTAATGGTCTGGGCATTTAGTTTCCTATAGTCGACACAAACCCTTAATTTCCCATTCTTCTTAGGAACGACGACTATTGGAAATAACCAATCACTACTTGCTACTTCCGTAATGAACCCAGCCTTGAGAAGATTATCAATCTCCTCCTTGATCTTCTTTGCATAGTTGGGGTTCATCCAGTATCTTTGCAATCTGACTGGCCTAGCTTCCGTTTCAGTGGTATTCGGTGCTGACAGACTTCAGGATCTACTCCCTTCAAATCTGTATGTTCCCAGGCAAATACATCTTTATAGTTCTGGAACATTTTCCTTGCCTTTTCCTTCATTGCCGGTTTCAGGTGCTTGTTGACTTTGATCATTCTGGGATTTTCCTCCGATCCCAGGTTCCACTCCTCTACTTCCTAATCATCTAGAAGCAACCAATTTGGTCCTCCTCCTTTTCGTTTGGTCAAGTATTCAGCGTAGTCCCAAGAAGGTCCATTCATCTCTGAATCATTATTCTGATTCAATGGATACTCTTCAGAACATACTGATTCTTCTATTTTACCAGTATCAGCTGGTTCCTCTATTCTTCTAGTTAGCTAAACGGTTCTTTCCCCTGTATTGACTTCAGTAAACTGATCAGGGAATTGTCTCTTCTGCTTGTCAGCTTGTTCTTTGTTTAGTAGGACTGCATTCAAATCAATTTCTGCCAAAGGAAAGATGTTCATAGCTGCTAGCATTCGCTCAATTTTCTTAGCTCGGTATTTCTGACACAACTCCTTCGGCCTCAGTTCCTTTTTCCAGCTCCTGGTGTTGTTGGTCTGGATTTTGATTCTGCCACTGGCCCCTTCTATGGTTAAAGTCTGGTTTGCGTAGTCATGAACAGCATGTGTTGTTCTTAACCATGGGCGGCCTAATAGCATGTTGGGATCGGAGAGCACACACACAGAGAGCCAACACGAAGAAGGAGATAGACACAGTGTGTGGCGGGGCGGTACTCACACTACAATGTGTAGTTATGAGTATAGTTATGAGTATAGTTATTATGAATGAGTAAATGAATGGCTGTACATGGGCGGCTGAACAACGGGCAGCCGGGCACACGGGCCTTTTAACCCAACAATCTCCCACTTAAAGGCAGTGTGCCTTTAAAGTGGCCAAAGTACAGCAAAAGAAGTCAAGCCATACCCATCAGCGATCTACAGTGTGCAAACCGCTGTGAGGGTAACGACTTCGTGAGTAGATCAGCAGGGTTATCGTCAGTGTGTACCTTGACAAGCTCTATGCGCTTGTCCTCTAGCACCTCTCGTATGAAGTGATACCTCACCTCAATGTGCTTTGTCTTCGCATGGAAGACAGGATTCCGTGCCAACGCTATGGCACTCTGGCTATCACAATGTAGAATCGGAGCATCACCAGCCATACCAAGATCTCCCACTAGTCGTGAGAGCCATACGGCCTCCTTGGCAGCCTCAGTGGCAGCCATATATTCAGCCTCTGTAGTGCTCAAAGCAACGCATGGTTGTAAACGTGATGCCCACGAAACCGGTCCACCTGCAACTGTGAACACATAGCCGCTAGTAGACTTCCTCGAGTCCACTGACCCTGCATAGTCTGAATCTGTATATCCGCAAACAGACATATCCTTCTCACCATAACATAGAGACAACTCTGAAGTCCCTCTCAAGTATCTGAGAATACCTCTCACTGCATCCCAATGACTCTTGCCCGGGTTAGACATGTACCTGCTAACCACACCAACTGCATGAGCAAGATCTGGACGCGTAGCCACCATGGCATACATCAAGGAACCAACAGCTGACGCATAGGGAATCTGAGACATCTCTGTAGTCTCCAAATCTGTCTGAGGGCAGTCATCATGGCTGAGTTTTACATATGGAGGCAACAGGGTACTAATGGCCTTCCCCCCTTCCATATGAAAACGCTCAAGCACCCTGTCAATGTACTCTTTCTGACTAAGAAAGAGCATCTTGCGAGAATGATCACGAGTGATCCGCATACCCAAAATATGACTGGCATCCCCAAGATCCTTCATGGAAAAGGTCTCATGTAGCCTATGTTTCAAGGCATCCACATCAGAAATACACTTCCCTGCGATCAGCATGTCATCCACATACAAAACCAAAACAATAAGACTACCATCTGCAGCCTTGCGAGTATAGAGGCATGGGTCCTCATAACTGCGTACATAGCCCAATGAACTCATGAATGCATCAAACTTACGATACCATTCACGAGATGATTGCTTCAGCCCATACAAGGTCTTAAGAAGCCGGCATACCATCTTCTTTGAACCATGAATAACAAACCCACTTGGTTGCTCCATGTACAAATCCTCGTGCAAGTCCGGATGTAAGAAAGCTGTCTTTACATCCATTTGCTTCAATTCCATGTCTTCTGTAGCTACCAAAGCAAACAACATACGCAAAGTAGACATCTTCACCACTGGGGAGAAGATCTCGTCAAAATCAATGCCCTTCTGTTGCTTGAATCCTTTAGCCACAAGCCTTGCTTTGTACCTAGGCTTTGCATCCATTGAACACAGTTTTATCTTGTAAACCCACTTGCATGGTAGTGCCTTCTTACCCTTTGGCAAAGGAGTAAGCTCCCACGTTTCATTTTGGATCAACGAATCCATCTCTGACTGCATAGCCTGCTCCCACTTCAGCTTGTCAACACTAGACATGGCCTCATCATAACATGATGTCTCCCCGTAATCAGTCAACAATACATAATCCATAGAAGGCACAAAACGCTGAGGCTGTCTTGCACGCCGCTCTGAACGCCTCAAAGACTGTGCAGGAGGTGCATCTGGCTGTCCCACATCTACATGATCTCCCAACAAGGGCTGATCTCCCACTTGAGGGTCAATGGGCTGCCCACGAGCAGCCATGGGACCATCATACCGATGTCCATCCTCCTCAAATATCACACGCCGAACCTCAACCGTTCGCGGTGATGCTCTATACATAGAGTCCTCATGAAAAACAACATCATGGCTGCGCACAATTTTCCTGTCAATAGGATCCCACAATCGATAACCCATCTCCCCAGAGCTACCATAACCCAAGAAGATACATCTCTTGCTCTTTGGATCCAATTTGCTGCGTTTTGCCTTAGGTACATGTACATAAGCTTCACAGCCAAAAACACGAAGGTGACCATACGAAGGTGGCAAACCTGTCCATACCTCTTCAGGCACTTTGAAGCCCAAAGGAACACTAGGTGAACGATTTATCAAATGCACAGAAGTGGCAACAGCTTCAGCCCAAAATCCATTTGACAAACCAGCCATAGAAAGCATACTACGGACTTTTTCCTGTATAGTCATGTTCATGCGCTCTGCCACACCATTTTGAGGAGGTGTATAGGGAGCACTAAGCTCGCGCCGTATACCCTTCTCAACACATAATGTTGTGAAAGCATGAGACATAAATTCACCCCCATTGTCCGTACGTAAGCACTTCAACTTACAACCTGATTGGTTCTCAACAAGAGCCAACCATTGCTTAAATATATCAAACACCATATCCTTCTTACGAATGGGGTATGCCCATACCTTCCTGCTAGCATCATCAATGAACGTAACAAAGTACATAGCACCTCCAAGAGAAGCATTGGGCATCGGCCCACATACATCACTATGCACCAAAGCTAGCTTTTCCAAAGATCTGTGTGGAACACTTTTCTTATGAGAAGACCGAGCATGTCGACCATAAAGGCAATGCTCACAAAACTCAAAACCACCAAAATCTGAAACGGGAATGTAATCCGCACGTGCCAACAACTTCATACCTTTTAGTGACATATGCCCCAAACGCTGATGCCATAAAGAAGCAGGAGGTTGCTCAGTGATCCCCACAATGTGATCAGCCACACTAGCTACACAAAGGGAATACAACGTATTCCTCTTAGCACCTTTAACCAAAACAAGGCTGCCCTTAGTGATCTTCCAACCTCCATCACCAAAAGATACATTGAAACCAAGTGAATCCAACTAACCCACACTAATCAAGCTTTTTGCAAGAGCCGGCACATGACGCACACGCTGCAAGACAAACGTAGTAGAGTTTGGCATAGCCAAATGAATATCCCCAATGCCATGAATCTGCATAGAACGCCCATCGGCAATCCTGACAGTACCTGTGCTCGAAGCATCATAGTCATGAAACCACGACCTATGAGGCGTAACGTGAAAAGAAGCACCACTGTCAATGACCCAATCCATAGGCATACTACGCTCATGAGTGAGAAGAAAAGCGTCATCAAAATAGGATGCAAGCAACACATCACCAAGCTCTTCACTAGTAGCACTAGTCGGAGCACATACATGGTCATCTTGAGAGCTACACTCTCCCTGTGTTGCATTTAACTCCTCAATCTTGACATTGGATTTAGGCTTGTCCTTAGCATCATGGTCTTTCTTCTTACCATCTCCATTTTCCCTTTTCCACTTGTAGCAATCCTTTTTGAAATGGCCTTTTCTACCACAATGGAAACATTCCACATCCTTTTTACTTGTGCCTGCCCGGGACCTGCTTCTAGATTTACCCCTGTTGGACTTATACTTGTCCATAGTCCTGCCTCTGACAACCATTGCACTAGAAGACTTATTACCTGCATTATTCTTTCGATTAATCTCTTCCGTGAGAAGACTAGACTCCACATTAGTACTTGTCAACTCATTCGCAGGAACCGAGTTACTTATGGCTGTCCTAAATGTGTCCCATGACTCAGGCAACGTGACAAGTAAAAACATAGCTTTTACATTTTCCTCAAATGTAATTTCCTGCGTAGCAAGTTGGCTGAAAATTGTATTGAACTCATTCAAATGCGCATTCATGGAAGCACCTTCCTCCATTCGCAAATCAATAAGCTTTTTAATCCAATACACCATAGAAGCAGCCGAATGCTTATCATACATATCGCAAATCCGCTGCCATAGCTCATAAGCTCCACCCTGTGCATCTTTCACATTGTAATAAACAGACTTTGAAAGGGAAAGCCTAATGGTAGACCTGCACATCTCATCCAACTCCTCCCAATCATCCCTCTCCATGTTCTCTGGCTTAACTCCCTGCAACTTTAGAGGTCGAATCTGTTTCTTCTGCACCAAGACATCCCAAATCTGATCTTTCCAATATGAGAAGTTAGCACCATCCAACTTCTCAATATTGAAAACTGTGTCCTCTTTAGTGCCCATTACAAGAAGAATGCAACAATCAGAAACCTGTAACCAACCAACAAACTGCCACAACAAAGTAGTGTTGCAAATCTGACAACACCTGCTGCTCAATCAAAGAGCAAACGCATAGAGTATAAATCAGCCCATAATATGGTCAAAAAACGTACGTAGAAATCCACAAACAAATGCATAAACCCGTGACACCTGTAACTCAACCGGCCTAGGCAAACTGTGCCACAAAATGCATCAACAATGAGCTGTCATAGAGGCATAAACATACTCCATGTCTGAATAACCACAATAGAGACATAAGCTGACCAAGCTTACACAAATCCGTGAGCATAAATGGATCCAAGTGAGCATATAACCAATGCACAAGCTCAGCGAAGTCCAATCTCTACTGTCAACCAAGTACCTGTCCGTACTCAAACCGCAACACTGCAAGCAAGAGCAAACCCGCTCTATGTATAAGTGAAACAAATCTCCACAATATCATGCATAAAGAGTGTCTGTCAAACTGCCATATCCACATCCATCAACATACATAGATGATGTAAACCTGTAGCTCAAGAACACGCATAAACAGACTGCCCAGAAGAGTAGAAGCTCCCACTCAAACCACAACCATATGCATGGCTGTCCCACAGTCAAAATACATGTTTTGTAACCACAGAAGAAACCTGTATCCAAAGCTCCCTGTAACCTGTAACCTGTACCCGTACCCGTACCTGTACCTGTACCTGCACCTGTACCTGTACCTGTAGTCGAAGAAGAAAATGTCGCCAAACTCCCACTCTATCTGTGTGTATGAGGCCACTCCAAGAAGAGGCTACACACTCTCAAATGAGCTGTGGGCTCACGTAAGTGGAAGACACTACAACAATGGCACCTGTAATGGCTATGGAAGATTTGGCAGCAGAAAACTACCAAAGAGAGATGAAAAACGTAGCTCCTAGTCTGTAGCTCGGATGGGATTTCTAATGGCACGAATGGCTCCGAAAGGGGGGTTAAACCCCAGGACGCCTGCTGAAAATACTCGCAGAGTGCTGAACCTTCCAATGCCAAGCTCAGAAAAACCTTCTGCTCTTTGGAAATGCGCGCGTGCGCGAAACCGAAAAATGGCAATGAAACAGCAGCAAGTTTCAACACACTCAACAATGATGATGAAGCTCTCAAAGCTCTCACTACCAAGCTCTGATACCACTTGTTGGGATCGGAGAGCACACACACAGAGAGCCAACACGAAGAAGGAGATAGACACAGTGTGTGGCGGGGCGGTACTCACACTACAATGTGTAGTTATGAGTATAGTTATGAGTATAGTTATTATGAATGAGTAAATGAATGGCTGTACATGGGCGGCTGAACAACGGGCAGCCGGGCACACGGGCCTTTTAACCCAACATAGCATTCCATATGCTCCCTGTACATCCAAGACTAGGAAACTAGTTTTGAATTTCTCCCTCCCAACTCTTATCTGCATGTTTTCAATCATGCCCGTTGCTTGTACGACTCGATGATCTGCCATTCTTACTTTGAATGGTGCTGGTTTCATGTTAGTTATACCCATTCTTTGCTGAAGATGGGCTCCCATTATGTTGACTCCTGCTCCTCCATCCAGTATGACGCTTGAGAGAGGTTCCCACTGCTTCCTGACCTTGTAATCTACCTGAATAAGTGGAACTTCATCATCCCGGACAGCCGTCAGGTCCACTGTTCTGGCCTCTGCCTCAGTCTTCCTGTGTTGTCTGATAAAGTTGGCCACCTCATGTAAGGTCTTTCTTATATCCTCTAGCTCTACAGTCAGCTTCTGGATTCTATCACAAATTTTCACCTGAATTTCCTCTCGCTCTTGGTCAGACTGATTGTCAAAGCTCGAAGAACTAGTGTCTTCACACTGCCATTCTTCTTTATCAGTACTACTCTTTCCTTCCACTCCCATTTCATCAACTAGTCCATGTACTACAGCCAGCATGGTCTCTGTCATGGCCGGTACTGACTGATCTTTATCAATCGATTGGGCTGGTATCTTCTGAATGACCCTAGCCTCGGAACTTTCTGGCTGCTCTGACAGCTTCTTAGCTAAATCCTCTGTGATTTCAGCTGCTAGTTCCCGCTGCTCTTGCCACTCATCTACCACCTTTTATTTTCCTTTGGCCTTCCAAACTTCCCTTTGCTGGGCCCACTTGCTGCTGTTAGGATTAGCCGGTACTTCTGAAATGTCTGGAATTTCTTCAATGATCACTCCCTTGCTCTTAGTAACTACTCTGACTAGGACTAGCTCTGGTGCCTTATCCTCAGTAGTAGTCGTTACTGGTGCATCTGGACATTGGGCTGCAAAATGACCATACTTCCCACAGGTGTAGCAATTCATGCTCCTGGTCTGGAAGTTGCCTCTTCCTCTTTCTCTACCCATTCCTTATTGGTATCTGCCACGTCCTTGACCAGTACCACTGGTACCTGGTCCCTCGTCTTGGGCTACTTTGATTGGCTCTGTCTTTACTGGTTCAGTGTAGGCAACCACTGATAGATCTTTTCCTTTCTTAAAATAGTGAATTCTGATGCCACAATTATTCCATAGGTGACCAAAGGCCTTGCAGTAGGTACATTGTGGGCATTCCGTGGAGATGTGGTCCTTGGATTTACATCTTGAACACCAAGTCTTCATCTTCCTGACCGGCTGTCTTGTGTGGCTAATCTCTGCAATCTGCTTAGCCATTTCTTCAATTTTCTTGGTCCATGATCCTTTCTTTCATTTTTCCTTTGTCCATTCATTGGAGCTGCTCTCGGAGCTGCTGGACGTTGCACTGGAATCAGAAGTTTTAGTAGCCGAACTATTGCGACTGGTCCTTCGCTTCTTGTGGCTCTTTTCTTTCTTAGCCTGCTGTTCTAGTTTTAATGCTCGTTGGACCAGATCATTGAATTTCTTTGTAGGGGCTAGTACTTCTTGTTCTCTCGGCTTTTTTCTTCTGAATCCATTCAGAAACCATGCCCTCAATCTCTTCTCACACGGTGGTTCTTGCAACTGCCTGGTCAGTTCTTTGATCTTTTCGACATAGCTACGGACTGACAAATTCCTCTGTTTGATCTGATCCAATTCGCAGAGAATATCCTCATCTCCTCGATTGTCGAAATATTCCAACCTGAAGGCCTTAAGTAATTTATTATATGATCTCAGTTGGCATGCAGGGTAATGGTAATACCATTTCCTTGCTGCTTCCTTCAAGGTTTGTGGAAAGTATTCCCCCCAATCATTTTCATCAATGTTTTTTAGTTCAGCATACTCCTCGAAAGCTTGTATGTGAACATCAGGATCATCATTTTTCCCTCCTTTGAATATGGGAAAGAAAATCTTCAGGGAAGCGGTGTAATCATTTCGATTATTGTTGTTCCCGCCAGTTCTCTTCTTGGCTGGAGAATGACGCTTGGGAGCCTTCTTGCAATTGTTAGTGTCAGCATCCCAATCAATCTCAGTCTCAGTCTCAGTCTCAGTCTCAGTATCTTCTCTGTTTTGTCTGTTAGAAGTACGGTGACTTCCCTTTCTGCCATATGCTCACCTTTCTGGCGAGACTGAGAACTCTTGGAACTTTTTGCCTTTCGTGCCTCCCGTTCTACCCATCTGCGTCGAGAATGACTGGAGTGTTGTGAGTCCTGCGCCTCATCAGCCTAACTATGCTCCTCCTGAGCCTCAGTGTCAGTCATTTTCTCTTGCTTGGGGTCAAACTCTCTTCCTGACTCCTTAGGAATGGGGTCCACACAATTGGTAGATTTCCGACCACGATTGGATTTTGGTGCCATTGCTGAAAACTTCAACTGGAAGAAGAGTCTTTCAGTCAATGAGCTTCAGCTCGAGCCACCGTGATCGCCAAAATGGAATTGGAGCTGATCTCTTGAGACAGCTAATTTCAGTGTTCAAGGATTTCAGCTACTAGTGTGGAAAGATTTCAGACAGTAGACTAGACAGAAATCACAGACTAGACTGAATTGTGGATACTGAAATAAGAGTCAGACTTGTAGACTGGAATAAAGTTCAGATTCAAATTCAGATTCAGAAGACTGTTGAGAAGTAAGTATCACTATGATATATACCATGATTGAGATTACAACGAATATGATTACAGAGAAAAAGTATAGCCAATAATATTGCCACTGATACTCAAGTGCAATTATAACCCAAAGCGCTAATACAAGTGATTACAATTGCCAACCCGATATCAATGTAATGGACCCTATTTATATACTTCGGGTTTACTGTATAATTACTCTAGTAATTACTAAGTGATTCGTTGCCCATCTTCTAAGAACACGTTCCCACATGGTGACTATCCAGCCGTCTACACTCTATGTCGTGTTGCCTGTCACTTTTATGTCACACATATTGTATATAATTCTCATATATGGGTGAAAAAGACACAAAACGATAAATATTTGAGTTGCTTACCGAAAATAATTACAAAATGATTGCTTGAATGATTACAACAATAGAAGTAAATGCTTTTACAACTCAACATGTTGAGTGAGATCTATCAAAATCTCATTCAAACGAAATTCATCAAAGCTAAGGGACGCAAATTTGGAAGACGCAGTCAAAACGGCGTTGAGGTTGGCTGTGGGAGCTACAACGTCTTCTTCTACAAGAGGATCAAACTTTTCATTGTACTTTGCGAGCTTACTTTGAGCTAGTGCAAGCTCTCTACTGGTGGTATTGAGCTGTGTCTCAAGCTCTCACACTTTCAACCGCAAGCTTGCAGGAGTTTCATCTTGGTTTGCTAGGTCAACTCCCTAGTTTACCATCTCCACAATGACTTCATGCTCATCTAGCAAAAGGATGACACGATGCTTTCGTGATGGCAAGGGTCTTTGATCATTTTGTGTTGAAACCTTGTTGACACTGAGGCCAAGCCAACACCCATGTTAGGAGGCTTATCATCCCAATTAACCCTTTTGCACAATATGTAATGTACGTACCATTGTTGAATGAAGTACATAGCAATTTGGTTCTTGTTGGAGCCAACTCATTGACGACGGATAAATTGTTGGAAAATAACTCTCGCCAAGCCCACATATTGCAAATCAGAGAGCTTCATTGGTGCATTTTTCTTTGCGTAGTCACTTGTTCTGAAGAGAGTATTTCGAACAAAATAGTTTATACACAATTCTTTGTATTGTTCACGACTCAAGGGCTCACCCTCCAACATTGATTCAACCTCTTGGATGTTAGAAATAACTAATAAGTATGTTTGGCCACATCGAACTTGCTCCTCACTTATAATCCATTGGATGGCAAGCTAAGTCATAGTTGTCGTTTTTGCCTCAATCACTGACTGGGTAGGATCAGCCTTCTACCTTGCTTTTCCCTTTTATTTATGCATAAAATTGATGCATTAATTGCATCATTTCGCATACTAGAGAGAGAGAGAGAGAGAGAGAGAGTGAACATCAAGGTTTTTTAAAGCATCAAAAGCAACCAAGATTTATCCCAAAGTTTGATTGACAAGTCCTCGTATCTGACCGCAGGAAAAATTGCAATGTCAAATGATACTGTGGGGAATGATTGTTTGCGCAAAGCAATGTTTTGTCAAAGTATTGACCAAATCATTGAAAATGGAAGGCTCTACAAATTCAAAACATCGACGCAATTGCTTCTCTTCAACACCATATAGATGATGAACAATAGCTTCAAAAGCAAATTTTTGATACGCTCGTAATAGCTTCGTCTCTGACATGGCTATCAAAACAAGCAAAGATATATTAACAAAAAGAAAATAATTCAAACATAATTAAATTTACAGACATGTTTTCTAATACCAATGTTGAATATTTAGGCACATTAAGTTGATAGACCGATTTGTTGCACCAAATGAAATATATACAATTTTATACGAATATGATTTTTAAATAAGAAATTATCATCAATAAATGTACGATCAATTTATTTTTAATACAACGTAAGATAAATATTTAAAAACAAGTCACTAGAAGTTTATGTTATATAAAAGTAGCCCAATTGTGTGAATTAACTCTAACACAAGAGTGGATGCTACTAGACACAGAACATTAGAAGTTTACGTCACTTAAAGTAACCCACTAGACTACTAAAAGTGTACGTTACGTAAAAGTAGCCCAACTGTGTGAGTTAATAGCTCTAACACAAGAGTGAACACTGCTATTTAAATGATTGAAAGATTGAACAATCATTATGATTCATGTTGAAGTGTGAGAACAAAATCTCTAACACAACACAACAGTCAACCCATTAATCAACACATCTTTAAAAAAAGCTACCTGTCATAATAGCAACTAACACGTAGAGAGTATATCTTTGCTTACCTTTGTGAGTTGGAAAGAGAAGAGAAGCTTCAACTTAACACTCACTATATGTTACAATTGTTTAGGTGAGTTGGATACGTAAAGAGAAGAAAAGAGAAGAGAAGCTTCAACTTAACACTCACTATCTGTTACAATTGTTTAGGTGAGTTGGATACGTAAAACAAAAGCATAAACAATATAGTGCAAATAAAATATAGACGTTGATACATTGCAAATGAAAAGAAAGTTAAACTTGACTCTTCATTCTTCAAATGTGACAATGTGTATACTTTATTTATACTATAACTTAGCTTTGTCTCTAACATGTAAAGCAAACTAAACTTGATAAAAATACTCCACATATGTACAAATTTTTTGTCAACTTCTAAAGTGTGAGAACTCTCATACACAACACGAAGTGACAAACTCTTACCTCATCTCTGAAGTGCAAGGAAATAACCTTTACACATCAAGAGTGGGATTCTATACTTCCTATGACTCTCTCTGGAGAATGACCGATAGGTCTACACAACTACAAGACAAAATGCTAGTGTCTATCTATTCCAGAAGTGTGACTTGTTTGTCTACACAACCTCCAAATAATTCTACACGCCTACAAACTAATTTGCGTGCGAGGCAAACCTCTAGCACAACACTAATTAGCCAAAAAAAATTATTGCAAACTAAATTTTACTTGCTCTTTTGCCTCTGGTCACTGTCCCACTGAAAGAGTACTACGCGATCTTTCGATCGAAGACGCATATACATTGTACGGATTTCGATCAAAGAAATGCTTTGATTAAACATCTTATACGATATTAATCGAATAAATAATGTATAATTCTAATAATACTTATAATTTTCATTATATGGCCATATAAATGCAACCTTAGGCTAGATTCTTTATTCCAAGTGCATGTTAACTTTCTTGCTTTTAAAAGCAAGCTTCTTTGGATAGGCTTTTTTGATGGATGATCTAGCTATGCTACACCTATTGAGGGTGACATCTATAACAAGTGTGGATGGCATTAACAAGTCCCTTCAACTACCTGAACCATGTTTGCATGAATGGGTTTTGGTGGTTTATGGTGGAAACTTCGTTAAATAGAGTGATGCATTGTTGATTGTCAATGGAAAGTTATTCACTATTATATTGTTTTGTAAACCAATACAAATCAAATTTCTCCAAGGTCCAATTTCAAGCTAGAAGCCGTATCAAGTCAGAAAGGATATCGATTGAGACACAAATTTTAATTTGAAAAGAGAAACTATATCAATAAGATAAACTAATGCTCATTAGTAAATGTTATGATCCAATCAATAGGTTTGGCAGAGTTCATCCTAAGACCAGAAACCACGAAATTAGATATCAACGATACATTTGGCCAAAACAAGTACTTAGTATCCTAAGCATTGAACTTGTTCAATAGGCAAAAATTATTTGGTGCACCTCGACAATATCCGTGGAGCAAGCCAGATACTGACCATAAGCAAAGCCTATATACTTGTATAGCCAAGGCATCAACTCACATACATAAACTATTTGCAAAATACAACAGAGAATGAATTGAAAATAGAAAAGTGATCACAGCACAACAACCAAGCTGGATATATGCAACCTTCTTGGAACACTTCTAAGCTGGCCACAGGGTACGTTCTTGTTCATGAGGAGGTTCCAATGAAGCATTAATGTAATAAGAAGCCAAAGAAGCACAATTGGAGTGGGTCATAGGACTTTACAACCGATTATCAAAGTGTCCACCTCGAAACATTAAAATGTATCCACGTCTTTCCGCTTGTAGCACGAGAGAGATCAAAAAGCTATCGCTCAATGTTAAGATAAGAGCTTCAACGGAATCAAACCAATTCTCCACAAATAAAAATGGCTCCCATCAGATAGAATAAGCCAAAAACTCAAGTGCGCTGCTCAGCCTTACCTCCACAACTCTTGCGAAGAATCAAGGTAAAAAACATCGATTAAATTTAGCCAAATGAACTAGGGAGGCATAGCTATGTGTTTGAAAGGCTTACATGAAACAATGTGTCCATTAGAACAAATTAAGGTTAGAATAGCGACTCTTTATGTGAACAATGAATAGCTTCAACTTTTGGTCCCAAAGCAGAACAATGGGTGGTCCCATCATCCAAAGTTTGGCGGTCCCAATATCTATACAAGTAAAAGAGAATACACGTGTGTATGTGTGTGTGTGTGTGTGTGGCAGTAAAAATGTAAAATTGACAAGCAGAACTAATATAATGAAGACCCTCCAAAACCTTAATAACCAGTTCAATGAAAACATGTCACATCCACTGACTACATAGCTTCCATACACGCCGTATTCCAAATGTTCTAGATATCCACTTGCACTCAACTGCAACACACATATATATGAAATAAGTAATTTCCTTTAGAACATAGACCTGGTTGTTTTAAGTTTTTTAATGTAATCACATCACAAGTTACTAGCAATTGCCAATAGCAATCAGCCACCATCTTTCTTGAAAAACTACTTTAGAAATTACCATCAAATGGAAGGTCAATTTCCCATCTATTAAACATGTCAACACAATGCTGGATGTGGATGGCACCGTGAGTATTCAAACCCAGCACCTCAAGCCTTTGCCTGCACTGAGCTCATTAAAATTAATCAGAACCTTTAATTGGCTGCATGCATGAGAAACCATTGCTTCCTCCCTATTCCCATCAATCTGGCATTCACAACCCTACCCTTGCTCTATCAAGATCCAAGCGACTCATTTTGTGCAGTCTTAAAAGAGGTTAGCTCTCTCACATAGTGGAACCTGATTCTCTCTCATATACACACACACTTAAACTAGCTCTCTCCATGTAATAAACTCGGTCCCTCATGCTGTGTTCACATAAGGATTTTTTCTAACAAATGTACGGCTACATGCACCAAACTTTCTCCTTTGAGAAGCATTATATTGCAATTTTTCGTATTCAATCCTTAGATGTCATTGGAATTGCACCTCACAAAAAAAATTGTTTTGGGGCTCGCCATTGCTGCACTATAACCCTGACATTGCTCCCTACTCTTGCTTCTTTCCTTCAGCGCCCCCCCCCCCCCCCCCCCCCAAAAAAAAAAGCCTGCTCTTCTCCCTAGCTTATCTTACCTGCTCGCAAGTGGTACCTCTCTCACCCACTGCCTGCATAGTGCAACCACTGGCCCCTCCCCCATGAACACACTCACCCACAATCCTGCTGACGCACACACCCATACACTCACACACGCTTGGCTTGGTCATGCTTTTACACTCTCACACTTGCATGCACGTGCCTGCTCATTCCTATGCACTCAAACAGACACCTGCATACACATCTGCAAGCACGCACACTATTACATACTGATGACATGGCACACCCAAACTTGCAGATGTTGGCCGAGAGGACACTTGGGGGTTAGAAACCTAACCTGCAGATTATGGCTGAGTGGCCCAAAGGGGGGGTTAGAGTTAAAAACCTACCCTTACCCAAATTGACATAACCCGGCCAAGGAGCCTAAAATCATAGAAACATGGTACGGGGAACGGGTTTGGGGTCGGGGTTGGGATGGCAAAATTTAGGGCACGGGGTCAGGGCCTGGAGCAGCCAAAAAAAAAAAAAAAAGATTTTTTTGCGGCTACAAGTATGTACCATAGTGCTAAAAACATTTTCATTGAATTGCACCAAAAAAGACAAGAAACATGACTCATAATAGCAAAATACGCCAATAAACATTGATGGCGTGGCAACGAATACAAGTAGATAAGTACATGCCTCAAGGGCTCAAAATGGAAAGTGATAAAGAGGTTAAAAAAGGCTAAAGCCTAACTAGAAAGGGGGTGAGCCAACAATGGCAACCCCAGAAGTGCTTGCCACGTGAGAGTAGATAGAGGCTTGAGAGAGAGAGAGAGAGAGAGAGAGAGAGAGAGAGAGAGAGAGGCTTAACGCTTGATTGAGAGTAGATAGAGGGAGCTTGAGAGAGAGAGAGAGAGAGAGAGAGAGAGAGAGAGAGAGAGGCTTGATTATTAATAGAGAGTCCAGACTCGAGAGACTAGAGTAAATAGACTCTAGACTCTAGAGGGAGCTTGAGAGAGAGTAGAGGGGGCTTTACTCTGAGCCTTCAACCTTGAGGCTTGTGAGCTTGAGAGCTTTCTGCCAAGGCCCAAGCGAGCTTGCAAGTGAGGCTTGAGCTAAAGCATAATGATAAGTAAGACTCAAGAGCTTGAGGCTTTGAGCAATGCATCGAGGAGGCCTCCTTTTTAAGGACTCCAAAACACCTCCTAAAAGAGCCCCTAAACAAGGTGTAAAAGGGCCCTAAAGCCCCCAAAAAACTCGCCATTTCTGTTGTTGAATTTTAAAAAAACTGGCCGTTGGCATTCCTCCCCCCCCCAACCGGCTCCTAACAGGCTCCCGTTCTGGAACGTCGTTCCGAATGGCCAACCTCGTGACTGGTCAGTAAAGGCCCATCCCCATCCGTCCCCTACCATCCCCTTCCATCCTGTTCCCCGTCCCCGTCCTCGTCCCTGGGGACCCGTTCCCGGTTCCCCTGTTTCTATGTCTAAAACCCTTAAAAATAAAGCAGAACCCCAACTCGTGTAAATCATGATGACTTGGCAACACTATATGGACTTCCCTCTTTTGCGCTGACTGATGACATGGCCCAGTATACAGATTTTCGCATTTTACGGAGCAACCCTCAGGGCACAAGCTTTTGGGGCAGGAGCTTTTGGACTAGATGCTTTTGGAACAAAGCTTTTCATATAACTGCTTTCCGCCACAGGCCTTTATATTATAAAAGTGTGCTAGGGTCCCTCTTCTCGGCAAATTAGCTTGGGAGCATTGCGAGAACATCAAGAATAGAATTCTAGCTCCGTGGAGCGGGTTTCTTCTTTGCTTGTTCTTCGAAGATGCTCGTTGCTGCCAAACAAGGCAGTCGGGCTTCCTGTGTCCTTTCTCACCACAATAGAAACATCTTCCTTGCTCTTTGAAGGTTTGTACTTGGATAGGCGTAAGATACTTGAGCCGTTTTTCGGTACCCTTTGGCTTCTTAGACTGTGTAACAGACTTGGACACCCCAAGTCAAGAATCTGGCACGACACAGGTGAGAGAAACTGAAAAACCATATAATAAATTTAATCACAACTTAGAGATACGACACGGCCCGACATAGTTCCATGCCCAGAGGTATTGGCCCCAAAGTCTAGCGCCCCTTTCGGTATTTCTTTTTCTACATTAATTCTTGGCAAAGTACAATGTCCGAGGGTCCTCTCTCTGCTCAATGCAATCTGAGGGAGAGACGCCCTGGCAATTCTTATAAAGGCTCTGGGCCTTCCAAAAGCACTTACATGAAAAGTTTCAATTCCTAAAAGCATTTGGTGTCAAAGCTAGCACCAAAAGCTGCCAGTGCTGCCCTCCGTAAATCGCGGATTTCCGTATGTTGTGCCACGTCAACATGCCTTCGCGGTTTCCATACGCTGTTGCAACGTTTTTTAAGGCCTAGTGTCCCCTCGGCCCCATCGGACGGGACCCCATAAGTTGGAATAACTTATGATATTCAATCCAGACGGACATGCCACGTCATCAATTTGTGACATACCCCCCTCTTGAAAGAATTGTAATCGCCCTCGATTACACTTGCAAAAACTGACATAAGCCAGAAACCAGTTGAGTAGACACTGACTCTAAGCACTGACGCACTAGACAACACATATTCAGCACTTGCATAAAGATGACAGTCACTGAACATTCAAATAACATTCACATCACTACTTCCATCGAGATCTTGGATCATGATCAATCGGCAACATATTTAGCAATCCCATCTAGATCTATCACTAATCTAGATTTGTCACTAATCACTAATCTGTCTCGATTGACTAAATCTTGTTAGTAACATGTTCATCTCATCTCTCCAGAAACCAAAATGTTGCAATCATTTCATCTTTCAAACATGCGCTCAAAAGTACTCAAATGAAAGAGTACATATAGCAAATTCATTTCGGGAATTCCCAGTTCTAAGCACTTCTATCATAAAGTCATACAATAGAATACTATCAGGCTATCAGTATCCCTTAAATCCAAAGGAAAATCAGTAACTTTATTCCATCTAGGTAATCTGTGACAAAGGAGCGGAGTAACTCCCCCTCTTGTGCAGTCTTGTCTGCACAAGATTCAACCCTGCTGATCTTCAGGATCTCTCGGAATAGTCGAAGCTAGACCAAAAGCCTTAAGATAAAGTTCCAGTATCCGAGGGATATCTGCTACGTCGTCCTCCATCCACTTCACATCCAATGCCGGATAGTTCTTGAATTTAACCAAGAACCGTCGTATCACTTTACCTTTCACTTTCCTTTCCTTGTGAGCCAGTATCTGTTATAGAACGAGAATCTCCTCCCTATCTTCCGCTTCAAGTTGCTCCTCAAGCTCCCTATCGACCGGCACCTCACAGTTGAAAGGTTTCAACAAACTCACATGAAATGCATTGTGAATCTTCCAAGTATCTAGCAACTTCAATCTAAAGGATACATCATTGATCTTCTCTTGAATCTAGAAAGGGCAATAGTATTGCATACTCAGCTTTGGAAAAAGCCACTCCTTCCCCTTCCGTTTCCTTAGGAGTGCCTTCTCAAACCGTAAGAGCACCCAATCATCTTCCTTCAGCTGCAAGTCGCGCAGATGCTTGTCTGCTACCTTATTATGCCGAGTGTCACGTGCACATCTAACCCTATGTGTACGTGGACAAGCTACTTCATTACAACTATTCAATTCAGTTAGCTTAGGAAGTGTTCTAGCATTTTTGTGAATCTGTTCGCAGACTGTGCATGCCCAGGCACTTAGAGTAGATGCATATCCTCTCGATGCACATAGCATGATCATCAGATTTCCATCAGAACCCATCAGGAGCATTTTTACAATGCATAGACCTATTTTTTCTATTTTTGACATTTTTCACTTATTATTTTTAAGTGACTTTTGTTGGAAACTGGGTAGGGCAAATTTACTAAGCATGTATATAAGAAGACCTAGTGCTAGCACTTTCAAGCAGAAGAGGCAGCAGGAACACTTTGTTCAAACAGGCACCTTCTCAGCAAGACCCCAACAAGACACCTAGCGTTTTTGCAACAGATGACCCCTAGCGTTTTCTGCATCAACACAGCTAGCGTTTTTCAGCAAGATCAGCCCCGGCATTAGCAGACACAGCCGATCCATATCGTTTTTGCAGCAGGACAATATTCAGCCCTAGCGTTTTTGCATCAGCATGACAGCCTAGCGTTTTGCAGATTCTCCGCGACAAGACCATAGATAGCCTCAGTGTTTTCAGTTTTCAGCATTCAAACACCGTACCGCAGCCCCCAAACCTCGTAGATCTCACCTTCCTGCAGTTGATCCTTGCCACACAGTCAAATCCATCGAAGTTTGCAGTTTCAGCCCGGAAAACGCAGATTTCAGCACCTACGTTTTCAGCGCATCGCCGTCGCATCGTCGCCATCGACATCGTCACTGACATAGAGTCAGAATTCAGCAGATAAAGATTTGCAAATTTCAGCCATTAGCATTTCCAAATTTCAGTTCGCATCGTCATCATCGCCATCATCACCGACATAGAGTCAGAATTTAGCAGATACAAGATTTGCAGATTTCAGCCATTAGCGTTTTCAGATTTCAGCCCGTCTCGTCGTCGACATTGTCGGCAAGTCCATTGCATTATAGAGATTTGTGCAATCAATAGTAGACCGCTCTCGCCATAGAGAGTGGGGCCCTCAAAGGAGGGTTTGACAACATTCTGGTGTCGTATTCTTCTCTCTCTATCTCTCAGTCTCAGCATCTTCATTCACAGTGTTTATCCACTTTGTTTGTGTCCATTGCACTCTCTCACTAAAGGAATGAAAGGCTCTCCCTTCCGTAAGTAGAAGGGATCCTTGAGCACAGTTCGGAGCACTCATCTTGAGCAAAGTTCAACATTCACTTCCGCTGCACCTTACACTGAGCTTGGAACTTCTCAAGAGCCTCACGCACCTTGGCAAAAGTAGTGTTCAGATCTCGAGTATACTTATCTGCTTCAAAAATCTTATCCTTGGTGCTTAGAAATGGTGGTATCTTCTTAGCACCCTCGATTACCTCAAATGGTGCCGTCCCCGTCGATAAATGAATGTATTGTTGTAGGCAAACTCCACCAAGGGCAAATTCTTTTCCCATTGAGTCTTTTGATTCAAAATATAAGACTTCAACAAATCCAAAACCACCGAATTGGCTATCTCAGATTGCCCGTCAGTCTGTGGGTGGAACAAGGAGAAAATTTGCCTCTGTTTCGAAAAGTGGGTTTTGTGGGATTCGTGGGCAAATTTGGGAGAAAATAGGGATCGCTTGGTCAATTTGCTACCTTCGGTAGCCAAAAAGGCCCCTAATAATTTTTTATTTTTTTTAAATACAAAAACATACGGATCGTTCCGTACGTACAATATACGTTATGTACGATACATACGTACAATACAGATCCGTACGTACGTATTGGTCCAACCTTGAGAGAGAGAGAGAGAGAGAGAGAGAGAGAGAGAGAGAGACACCCAATGGGATCCCAACCAACCCTCTCAAGGGCCCCCCACCATAGTTACCCGGAACGCGGAACGGGAACGGCAACGGGATCCTCGCGGAACGGGGGAACGGCTAGGGGTCCGGAACGGGAACGTCGCGGAACGGGAGGTATAAAAAACACCCAAATAGTGCAATTTTTAGCTCCTTGTGTTTAAATACAAGGAGTATTAGAGTGCTTTGACTCTAATACTCACAAAAAACTCGTTTTGAAGACCATTCGACCTTGCTATGACTAGATGATGAGAGAGAGAGAGAGAGAGAGAGAGAGAGAGAGAGTGGGATGGAGAGGGAGAGATTTGAGAGAGTGGGAGGGAGAGGAAGAGAGCTTGAAGGCTTGAAGCCTTGAGCCTTGAGAGAGTGAGTCTTGAGAGGGAGAGATCTTGAGAGTGAGGGAGAGAGCTTGAGCCTTGAGGATTAGCTTGTGAAGAGAAAGGGGGAGGGGGGTGCATTTTATGAGTCCTTGAGGCCTTGCACACTTTCAAAAGAAGCCCAAACATTTACTTCAATTTTTTCAATTTTTGCCAAATTTGTTTGTAGCCGTTGGCCGTTCCAGGGGCATTCCGGAACGGTCCGGGGGCGTTTCGGA
Organism: Adiantum capillus-veneris; assembly: GCF_014529385.1. Taxonomy (NCBI): domain Eukaryota; kingdom Viridiplantae; phylum Streptophyta; class Polypodiopsida; order Polypodiales; family Pteridaceae; genus Adiantum; species Adiantum capillus-veneris. The sequence goes on along the minus strand of NC_140934.1, from coordinate 110,215,871 downwards.
ACGTTCCGGAACGGCCGTTCCGGTTTGCATTGGCCACCCGGAACGTCAGACATTCCGGGACGTTCCGGAACGTTCGGGAAGGGAACTGCCCCCCGGAACGCCGAAACGGGGGCTAGGGGGCGTTCCCCGGTAACTATGCCCCCCACACCGTTGCCAATGTGGTTGTTTGCTTTCAGTTGCATAAATGGAAAGTACACACCTACAATACCTCAAGTGCAGACTCTACTGACTCGAATGGGAATGTCGCCGCAGTAACTCTTCAAAATGAAGCACCTCCGGGGCTGATTTGATGCACCTTTGGACCCATCTCAATGTGGGATTGCGGATGGCCACCAAGGGATAGATCTGGGGCTGATTTGCATTCCCGATGTGAGAGGAATGAAGGGCTGAAAACGAAGATCTCAACGACGCCGATGATGGACAGCAATGGGAGCACTCGATGCGGCGAGGGAATGGCCGAGAAGAGGCTCAATGGGCTGCCAAAGTACCCGACTGCAACGAGATGCTAGCGGTGGCAGATCTCGGCCGGTTCTCGCAAGCGGAAGGGCTGAAATCTGAAAACGCTTGGCTGATTTGCAAGCTGGGAGCAAAAACGCCAGGGCTGATGCAAAAACTCTAGCTGCACTGCTGCAAAAGCGCCAAGGCTGAGGTAGCAGTAGCTTAATCTGTCTCAACTGCTAGGGCTCTGCTCCCTTTATAGGCCAAATCTGTTGGTTATAAACTCATTAAGGCTCAAGTAGGGCAAAACTGAAAGACAGTTATAAAATAAATCATTTAAATGATTAACTTGACTTCGGCTAGGTTTTTGGTTGAAACTGTCGCACATCTGCCCACCTGAGAATCGATTGACGTGGGGAATGACTCGCTGGATTCCTCTAACCTAAAACTACATGCACATCATGCCAGATGCCCACCGTAGTGTAATAACATATGTTAAAATGCGTGTACCTCTTCCGATTCGAGTGATGAGGACAGATAGGGCAAGAAACGAAGAAAGAACCAGAGATTTGGCAAGAACAAGAAGAAGGCAAAGAAGAGCAGACCATACCAGAGATCCTCGACATGTTTCTGACAGTTCTGACATGGCATCCTCCTCTAAGAGTTCGGACATAGCATTCTCTGGAGAGCGCTACTCAGAGCACTCCAAATCAAGAGGGCAACATCATTCTTAAAAGGAAATGCACGAACATGGTGGTCCACTCTTCTCTTAAGGAAAGAAGCCCGATTAACTGGTTAAAGTTCAAACGGCTCTTTATATCCTCTTAGCTGACTCAGAAGTAGTAAGTACGAACCAGATGTGATTACCACTTGGAACCATCTTCGGATGACCAAGGCTGACACTTTGGATGCTTATTGTGAGAGATTTTGGGATGCTTTTGTCACGTGACACATCCAACCCTATGTGTCCGTAGACAAGCTACAGCATAACCAGGGTTCAGTTCAGTCAAGTCAGTTTAGAATAGAAAGTGATCTGGCACTTTTGTGAGTTTATTCGCAGACCGTGCATGTCCAGACACTTAGATTAGATGCATATCCTCTGGTTGCACACAGCATGATCATCAAATTTCCATCAGAACCCATCAGGAGCATTTTTACAGTGCATAGACCTATTTTCCATTTTTGTGACATTTTTCACGTATTATTTTTTAATTGACTTTTGTTGGAACTAGGTAGGGCAAATTTACTAAGTTTGTATATAAGAAACCTAGCGCTAGCACCTTCTGGCAAAAGAGGCAACAGGAGCATTGCTCAACAGGCAGCTTCTCAAGCAAGATCCCCCTTAGGCTGGCGTTTTTCCCCTCAAGGTAAAGCTGGCGTTTTCACATTAAGCATCAGCGATTTCCAGCACTCAGATCAGCCCTAGCGTTAGCAGTTTCCCCCACAGATAGCAGATCAGCCCTAGCGTTATCAGAATCCACAGCGACAACAGAATTCAGCCCTAGCGTTTTTGGAGCAGCAGGACATTCAACGTTTTGCAATTCCATCGCAACAGATTCAGCACTAGAACCAGTGTTTTCAGTTTTCAGCAGTCAGTTACCGTAGAAGAAGTCCCAAACCTCGCAGATCTCACCTTCCCGTAGCAGATCCTCGCGGCACGATCAGCGTAGTTTGCAGTTTCAGCCCGGAAAACGCAGATTTCAGCATCTGCATTTTCAGCGCGTCGTCGTCGCATCATCGTCATCGACATCGTCACCGATATAGAGTCAGAATTCAGCAGATAGAAGATTTGCAGCTTTCAGCCATTAGCAGTTAGCAGCGTTTTCAGCCCGTCTCGCCGTCGCCCTCATTGCATCGACATCGTCGGCAAATCAAAGCATTGTAGAGATTTGTGCCATCAATAGTAGACCACTCCCACCATAGAGAGTGGGGCCTTCGGAGGAGGGTTTGACAACCTTCTGGTGTCGTATTCTTCTCTCTCTATCTCTCAGTCTCATGCACCTTCATTCACAGTGTTCATCCACTTTGTTTGTGTCCATTGCACTCTCTCACTAAAGGAACGGAAGGCTCTCCCTTCCGTAAGTAAAAGGAACCATTGAGCACAGTTCGGAGCACTCATCTTGAGCAAAGTTCAACATTCACTTCCGTTGCACCTTACAGCTTTTCTACCAGCCTCTTCTTTTAAGGTCGTCACTTTCAAGCAGCAAATCGAGCGATTTTGTTGTGGACTTCCCAAAGAGATCCGATTACTGCCTTGAGCAGAAGTCCGAGTCCATACAACAATTGATGGGACATGCTAAGCAAGGATTTGCTACACATTCGGGTAACTTGACTTACCCCACTGATCAAGTTTCGACACCAAGGACTGGACAAAATTCGACAAATGATAACAACAAGAAAAGGAAGTTTCAGAAGAAGAAGGAAGTTTCAGAAAAAGAAGTATGCACGACCCCGATTGACCAAGGAGCAGAAATCAGACTACCTCAAGGAGGGGAAGTGTTTTGATTGAGGAGAACAAGGACACATCTCTACAAGGTGCCCCAAAAAGGCACAACAAGGACAATCAGAGGATAGGCAAGAGAGTTCTAGAACAGCTTAAGAACGTGGCAGAAAAGGAAAGCAGGACTCGTACTAGATTGTATGGGGACTGACCCAAATCACATGGGGCAAAGTACGAGATCAAGAAGCCCTCATCTTCTTTGACAGAGGAGCCAAGGCCAACTTCATTTCACCTGAATTGGCGACTTGACTTGGAATTACGCTCGACAGAATGGGGCCACAGGCGGAGGCAGTTCTAATGGCACCCGGATGGGATGTTGCCATTACACTTGTCATTGGCAAACTCCGTTTACATTGTCAGGGGTATTTAGGGCACGAGGACTTTTACATCATGCCTTTGGAAGGGTGTGGCGTCCTCCTTGAAATCCCTTGGCACCACAAGAACAACGCCGTGGTTGATTATCGGGCCAAGAAAGCTACTTTGACGAATGAGAAGGGCCGGAAAATTGTGCGTGATGTAAAATTGAAGGGCGAGTCCGTCCCTATTGTATCAGCTTCGGCCATTTCCAAATTAATGAAATCCAGTCTTTTCGTTTACTCGATCTACTTGAAAGAATTGAATGATGAACAACGAACCAATATGTCTGAATTGGATAAGGAACAACAAGAATTTCTACACACACAAGCTAGTTGTTTCTCTAAAGGCCTACCAAGCGAGTTACCTCCACCTCGTTCTGAGGACCATACAGTTGATTTAATTCCTAGAAGTACACCACTGAACTGGCCACCCTATCGAGTTAGACGAGCCCAAAAAATAATAAATCAAGTAAAAGAACTTCTAAAAAAGGGTCTCATCCAACCTCGCACGTCACCTTACTATTCTCCGGTATTGCTAGTACTAAACAAAGACGGATCTTGGAGAATGTGCATTGACTATAGAGCCCTCAATAAAATTACCATCAAGAACTGATTCCCTATCTCAAGGATCGATAACATTCTCGACAAACTACAAGGATCCTCTTGTTTTAGCAAAATTGATCTAAAGAGTGAATATCATCATATCCGAAATGCTCCACGGGATGTCTACAAGACAGCTTTTCGGACAACCTTTGGTTTATACGAATATTTCGTTATGCCTTTTGGACTTACAAATGCTCCAGCAACATTTAATCAGATGACGGATAGGATTTTCCAAGAGTATCGATCTTTTGTGGGCACTTTCTTCACCGACATTATAGTTTTCTCCAAGAATGAAGCAGAGCACATACATCATCTGCTACAGGTCTTTCAGGCATTGCGCAAGCATAGATTGGTTAGTGTCACAAATTGCTGACGTGTCAAACCACTGAAGAATGGAGCCAACTTGCAAGTTCCGGCTAAAGGGCCTAAACCCTAAGAAGAACAAGCAGCAGTAGAAGAAGAAGTCCTACCGACTTATGGGACCCCTTCCGATGGGGCCCAAGTGACATAAAGGCATATAAATAAAGCAGGACCCACACACACACAGAGAAGGATTTGCAAGGAGCTGATGACGTGGCAATTGTACGAAAAACCCGGATTTTGCGCTGACATGATGACATGGCAGACTGTACGGATTTCCGTGTTTTGCGCTAACTGCTGACGTAGCAATTGTACGGATTTCTGTGATTTACGCTGGCAGCTTTTGGGCATCGCTTTTGGACCGGATGCTTTTGAGTTTGAAGGCTTTTCATGTAAACTGCTTTTGGGCCTAGGGCCTTTAAATATGAGGCCCATGGGCTCATTCTCTGGCATGCTTCTGGAGAAGGTGCAAAGTCTAGAGTACTGGCTTGAATTGTGTTGATGCAATATAAAGAAATACCGAAAGGGGCACCAAGGTTTGGGGCCAATACACTCTGGGGTGGAATTCCGCCACTCCGTGTCACGTGTGCTCTCTCTTTCAGTTCAGTTGTTATTGAAGTGCTAAACGTTTGTTCCATCTGTTCTTTTTTTTTTCTATTGGCACGTGGTGCCCGTCTTGTGACAGCTATCAATGCCAAAAAGAGTAAGTTTTTCTTACCCGAGATACATTTCTTGGGGCACATCGTCTCAACAGAAAGAGTGCAAATGGCCCCAGCCAAAATTGAGATTATCCGTGTTTGGCCTGACCTAAGGAATGTTCATGAAGTTCGAAGCTTGTAGGGCTGGTGCTCTTACTATCGGCGGTTCATTCAAAAGTTTGCACAGATAGCTTCACCTTTGCATTTACTGACTCAAGAAGGAGTCCCTTTCACGTAAGGATCGACAATGGTGACCGCTTTTTAGACGCTCAAAGAAAAATTAACTACCAGACCAGTGTTGGCTTTGCCAGACTTGCAAAAGCCATTCAAAGTTTATTGTGATGCTTGTGGTCGTAGTCTAGGAGTAGTTTTGTATTGGCAGTGATCCATGCTCTTACATAGTGGCGACACTATTTACTCGGAGCGATTTCACAATTTTTACGGATCATTAGAGTTTACGTTGCTTCTTGTCACAGAAGCAGCTTTTCGAAAAAGCGGATACGATGGGCTAACATCTTGTCACAGTTTCGCTTCCAATTCAGTGACACAAGAATTTAGTGGCAGATGCATTGTCACGGAAGCCCTGGCTATTTCCGCGATTCATCACCAAAGCTTGGAGGATATGGTTGACCAGTACGCCACAGATCCTGACTTTGCTGACATTTTTACCCGATACACAAAGGGGAGACAGTTTCAAGCTATTCCATACGCACGGCTATTTGATGCGGAAAACAATATTGTGTATTACACAGCCTTTGAGGGAAAAGGTCTTGACAGAGTGCCATTGTCCACCTTTTACGGGTCACCGCGGCATAGATACCACCTTGATAGGTGTAGAGCGTTACTTCTATTGCCCGAGGTTCAAAAAGGGGGTGGATGCCTTTGTTCGTAGTTGTTTAGTATGCCAAAAGGTCAAGTTTGACAGGCATAAGGCACCTGGACTTCTACAGCCTTTACCCATTCCCACCCGCCCCTGGGAAAGCATTGCTATGGATTTCATCTTTGATCTCCCCAAGACTCAAAGTGGGCACAATGGCATTTGGACAGTCGCAGATTTAGCAAGCAAGCTCACTTTATTCCAGTAAAGAAGACGGTCAAGCCTGATCATTTGGCCAGACTGTTCATTGCTCATATTTTTCGGTTACATGGCATGCCTAAGACAATAATTTCAGACAAAGATTTTCAATTCACAAGTTTGTTTTGGAGGGCAATTTGGGAGAACATTGGCACGCGGTTGCACTTCTCATCATCATTCCACCCGCAGACAAATGGGCAATCTGAGATAGCCAATTCAGTGGTTTTGGATTTATTGACGTCTTACATCTCCAATCAGAAGACTCAATATGAAAAGTATTTGCCTTTGGTGGAATTTGCCTACAATAACACGGTTCACTCTTCGACGAGGAAGGCACCATTTGAGGTAATCGAAGGTGCTAAGGTCCCTCCATTTCTAAGCACCAAGGACAAGATTTTTGAAATAGATCAGTACACAAGGAATTTTGACATTGCTTTTGCCAAGGTTCGCGAGGCTCTAGAGAAGTCTCAAGCACGGCACAAGAAGGCAGCAGATAGACATAGACACGACTTGAAGTTGAAGGAAGATGATTGGGTGCTCTTACGTTTAGAAGGCACGCCTAAGGAAACGAAGGGAAAGGAGCGGCTTTTCCAAAGCTCAGCTTGAGGTATTATGGCCCTTTCCAGATTCAAGTAAAGATAAATGATATATCCTTCACACTCAAGTTGCCAGACACTTGGAAGATTCACAATGCTTTTCATGAGAGTCTCTTGAAACCTTTTAAGGGTGAGGTGCCAGTTGACAAGGAGCCTGATGAGCAACCTGAAGTGGAAGAGAGCGAGGAGATACTCGTTCCGGAACGAGTAACAGATATTGGCCCATTAAGAAAGGAAGTGAAAGGTAAAGTGATTCGGCAGTCCTTAGTGAAATTCAAGAACTATCCGCCATTGGTGTCACGTGACACATCCCAACCCTATGTGTCCATGGACAAGCTACACCACAGCAAGGTTCAGTCAGTCCAATCAGTTTAGATTAGCAATGATCTGGCACTTTTGTGAGTCTATTCGTAGACCATGCATGCCGAGTCACTTAGCAATAGATGCATATCCTCTGGTTGCACACAGCATGATCATCGGAATTCCCATCAGAATCCATTAGCAGCAGTTAGGAGAATTTTCCAATGCATTTAGCATATTTTTCTATTTTTGGTTATTTTCACTTATTAATTTTAAGTGACTTTCCAACAAAAGTAGGTAGAGCAATTTTGATAAGTTAATATATAAGCAAACCCAAGTTAGCAGTAATTGGCAGAAGAGGCAGCAAGAGCTTCCCACTCAACAGGCAACTTCTCAGCAGTACCCCCCAGCACCCCCAGTGTTTTGGATCCCCATCCTCACCGGGCAAGTTCCCATCCTCAGCCTTTTCCCAACATCAGCCATCGCCATCAAGCCCCCCTTTCTGGCGTTTGTTCCCCCTTCAGGCAGCCCCCAAAGCCAGCGTTTTTGGGATTGCAAAGCATCAGCAGAGTCAGCGTTTTGACATCAGAAATTTCAGCCAAGCTAGCGTTTTTGCTGGCGTTTTTGCCTTGCTGCAACGTTTTGACTTTCAGCCCCAACCTGTCGCAGATACACAGCATTTTCAGCCTTTAGCAAGGTAGCAGATACATCCCAGATTGGTTGCAGAAGTTCCCCCATCTTTAGCCCAAGAAAACGCAGCCAAAACAGTCATTTTTCAGCCACCGAAACAGTCCCGAAATTCAGCGATTAGAAGATCTCAGATTTCAGCCATCAAGTCGTCGTTGTCACCACCATCGTCGTCATCGGCATAGTCCCATTGCATACGCATTGTACACCTTTGTGCAATCAAAGTAGACCACTCTCGCCGACGAGAGTGGGGCCTTCGGAGGAGGGTTTTACAACCTCTCGGGTGTCGTATCTCTTCTCTCTCCTTCTCTCAGTCTCATTCACTTGCACACACAATATCCACTCACTTTGTTCGTGATCATATCTCCATAAGACGGAAGGCTCTCTCCTTCAACCTTGAGCAATAAAGATCACTAATCTTGAGAAAATACAACATTCATTCCGCTGCACCTTACAATTGGATACGAAGTGGATGGAGGAGGAGGACCTAGCAGATACTCCTTAGATTTTGAAACTTTACCTTGAGGGTTTCGGCTTAGCTGCGTCTATTCCCAAAAATCCCGCAGGACAGCACGGTTGAATCTCGTGCAGACGAGACTGCACGAGAGGGAGTCACTCCGCTTCTTTGTCACAGATTACCTGGACGGAATAAAGTATGCTGCTATGCTGACAGTATTCTGTTGTATGACTTTATGAATAAGGAAACTAAAAATGGGAATTTCCGAACTTGAATCTGATTGATGTGTACTCTCTCATGTGATTTTGTTTGAGTGCAGGATTGAAAGACGAAATGACTCTGCATTTCGGTCTTAAGAATCTATAGACATGATCGCAATAAGAATTAGCTAATCCGACATCAGTGAGGTCCAATGTGGATCTAGATGCGATTGCTAAATACATTGCAAGGAATCATGGTCTTAGATCTGGAATCGATTTTTATGTGATTAATATGATCTAAATGTGCACTGACTAAGTCGTCTTTGTGCAAGTGCTAGATTTGTGTTGTCTAGTGCATCGGTACTTAAGAGTCAGTGTCTACTAAACTAAACTAGTTTATGGCCTCTGTCTGTTTTGTAGGCCTAATCGAGGGCGATCACAATTCTGTCAAGAGGGGGGTATGTCACAAACTAACGATGTGGCATGCTCAAAGGAAAGAGGGTCAGAGATAAAAGTTAGAACAACTTATAAGGTCCCGTCCGATGGGGCCCTGGGGACATGAAATGAACAAAGGGGCTGGCGGCTGGCTGTATGGAATCCCGCAAATGTCACTTGAGTGCTGACGTGGCTGGCCGTACGGAAACCCATAAAACGCGCTGGCTGTGCTGACGTGGCAGGCCATATGGAATTCCGCAAAACGCGCTGGCAGCTTTTGGGGAGCCTAGTGCTTTTGAGCTTAGAAGCTTTTCATGTGCTGCTTTCCCATGGCCAAGGGCCTTTAAATAAGACCCCTGGGCCTCTCTTGGCTCACATGTGCCGACGAGCCAATGAGCAAAGAGCACCCGCGGGCAATTGTACTTTGCTCAAGCATTAATTCAAAAAAAAATACCAAAAGGGGCGCCAGTCTTTGGGGCCAATCACTCTGGACACAAAACTACGCCGCACTGTGTCGACTCAATTGAACTGTGAATTAAGTGTGAAGTATTTTAAAGTGATTCTCTCTCGTGTGTCGTGCCATATCTTAGACTTGGGGTGTCCAAGTCTGTTACAACTTCCTTTATTCTTGCACAATGTTGATACAATGATGCTAAATGTTGAGATGCTGATGCCAATGGATACTCATGCTACCGATGATGGGTACTAGTACTTGTTGCTAATTGGACTATTTTCTTATTTTTAATGATTAAATCTCTTTTTTAGGATATTTTATTATGTGCACTAAGAACTGTTAAAAAGATTGTAGCTACAGGAACTGCCATCAGGAACGGACAACTCTGATGTGTCATTTGATGGGTGACGGTAAACATCGCGAAGGAGTTTCCGTAAGTTCGGTGGAAAGGGCCGGGTTACAAGTGCCTCTGATGCGTCACATGATGGGTGACGGGTGCATCAGTAAGGGGGCATCCCGTAGGCTAAGGAGGAAATCCGAACTGAGTAAGAAAATACGCGTAAGAACGCAAGCACAAGAATAAAGATGGGTTCAATGAATCTTTTTACGAAAAGCAGGAACAGTCGCGGGAAGACAGATGTTTTCCGGCAAGGAGTTTGTGTCTGCATTGCATCTGTGTCGTGTCCTGCACCCGGGGACGACTGGAATGTGTCCGTGTAGCATTGTTTTCACTAACTGAGTGAGTTTTTAAAGTTTGAACAGGTTCACACTTTATTTTATAAAGTGACCGGTCACTTTTAAGTGACCGGCCCCTTTATTAATAAAATAAAGCAAGCAAGGCTCTTATAGAAAAATCCAGCGCTAAAACCAACGCAGGGGGGGCTGAATTGCGATCTCTTTCTCTCCTCTCTCTAGAGAACGCGATTTTCTCTCTCCTCTCTCTACGAGCGCCAAGCTCTGCTTTTGGACCCCTATTCCTGCCGGGTGTCAGACCCTATAAAAGGGTAGCCAGCGTTTCAGTTTGGAGGAGCGGGAAGCAGCAGGAAGTGCAAGCCTTGGGATTCTGGAGCAGAGACTGGCGACGGAATTTGCAAGTGCTCGCGTGACGACCGAGTACGGAGGTTGATTCTCCGTGCAAGGAGCCACAGGTATAAGGTGTTGATACGCATTGAGAATTGCTGCTTTGTGTGGTTTGTTTTGCAGGAATCTCCCGTCTCACGGGAAGTACGGCTTCACACCTAAGGCCCTTACGGGAAAGGACGGCTTCGCGCCTAAGTCCCTCACGGGAAGGAACGGCCTTGTGCCCAAGCCCTTTACGGGAAAGCACGACCTTCGGGTCTAAGACTACAGAACGGAGGGGTTTCCTCGGGTTCTCGTGCTTGTATAAGAATTCTCCCTGAATAAAAGAATACTCTTAACGGGGGGGGGGGGACCAGCCCATCTTCTGGTCCCCAATACTGTGTCAATCTTCTCCCTTCTCTCATGTTTTCAAAGAGTTATAATTTTCAGATTTTCTAAGTGCTCGTGTACGCTCCCGTTTTGTGACAGTGGTATCAGAGCTCGGACTCCTCTCTTTCTCTGCAAAGAAGGACGATTCCGGGAAGAACGGGAAGAACCATGTCGAGCCAAGGGAGAAGCGTTGAAGAGGAACTTCAACAAGTGCAAGCTCAGCTTGCGGAGTTGCAACAAATTTTACTGTTGCCGGACGTCCAAAAGCTTTTGGGCGGAATGAAGAAAACGAATGCAACTGATGCAGCCAAGCATCCAGACAACACTGTTGGCGTGAGACCACAGGAGGCAAGAGAAGAAGCACGTGCCGAGGTGCACAAAGGATCTTCAGATGGAATGAACGGCCTACTTCAAGGAAAGGCCAGCAAAAAGCGCTCTCTCTGCTAGATGAGAGCAAGGACATCTCTATCTCATCTCCATCTTACTCTCCTGATTATACTTCTACTTCTCGATCATCTCGTCAGAAGAAGGAAGCAACTACTACCGCCACTACCATACAACCACCTAAAGATAAGCCTCGATTCAAGAAGCAAGGTCGCAAGTCTCAACATCGCATGAGAGTCTTCAAATCAGGCGACAAGGACATCAAGTTCGAAACCTACAACGGACGGAGAGACATCTCCAAAGCACTGTCCTTCATCAGACAGTTTGAAGTCGCCTTTACCAATGGGCACTTCACAGAAAAATCCAAATTACGCCATGTGGGGATGCACCTCAAGGAAACGGCAAGTAATTGGTGGTTAGCCAAGATTCTGAAAGGTTCTCAGGCCAGAACTTGGGAGAGCTTCAAATCTGAATTTTATGAACAATTTCTTCCGCCAGGACATACGGAAGGAATGGGACTGGCTTGCCCAGAAGGAACATGAAAGAGTAACGACTTATGTGGACAAGTATTGGTCGGTTCTTCTGAAGGTCACTCCCTTCATGAAGATTGCCGACGAGGAAAAGAAAAGAAAGTTCGAAGCAGGTCTCCAACCGCAGCTTCGAAAGAGTATGAAGGTGTATCCGCATGATACTCTTCAGAGGATGATGGAGTCAACAATCATTGCTGAGGATTTGCACTCAACTGGTACGCCCAGAAAGATGGAGCATAGCACTTACCGTGCAAGACAAAGAGGGGTCTACGATGACCAAGGGGGCCAAGGAAGAAAACGTCCTCCATCGAGGGACGATGATCATTCTAAGAAGCCAGAGGGCACTGGCAAGCGAACTAAGTATCTTTCTCCTACTCAACTTCAAACTTTCAGAGAGGAAGGAAGATGCTTCTACTGTGGCAAGAAAGGACATATGAAACCGGACTGCCCGCTAAAGCAGCAACGGCAAGAACAAGCCTCTACGAGGCAAGAGAAAGCAAGGAAGGAACCCGCACCACCAAGCTCGAACTCAATTCCGGATGTTCAAGGAAACACAGAAACAGAGAAAGGGAAGCGTCAACTTCTGAAGGGCTGGGGGTCTTTGAACAACCAGCGAGTATTGATTCTTTATGATCCAGGATCCACGGATAACTTCATCTCCCTGGATACTGCAGAACGTTTGTACCTTACACCGGCTCAGCTTGGCACACCGGTTACATCCGGATCGGCATTCGAGGGGTTGACAACCAATGCAACTCCCGTGCAAGGACAGCTCAATCTTCGGATTGGCGAGTACAAGGACCACGAATCATTTTTGATGGCACCCATCGAGGGATGTGATATCATCTTGGGTATGCCATGGCACTTTCACATGACACCTATTCCCGATTATGTGGAAAAGACCCTCACTTTTGATAATGGGGGTAAGAAAATAAAGATTCAAGCTGATGCAGGAGATTGGCAGTTCCCAATTGTAAGCCATATCTCCATTAAGAAAGAAATGAAGAAGTGTGTTTCTGCTTACTTGATTTTTGCAAAGGATAAAACTAGTAGGGACTCTCTCTCTAGTCTGGAAATTAAGCGTCTTCGATTTATTGAAAAGTACAAGGATTGTTTCACGGAAACACTTCCTGATGAACTCCCCCCGGTACGCCCGGAAAATCACCGCATAGATCTCATACCGGGTAGCTCGCCTCCCAATCAACCCCCTTATCGGGTGAGTCTTGCTCAGCAAGAGGAAATTTTGAAGCAAGTCAACGAGCTTCTAGAGAAAAGGTTAGTACGGCCAAGTGCTTCACCCTACTGCTCTCCAGTTCTACTGGTGCAAAAGAAAGATGGCACGTTTCGAATGTGCATAGACTATCGGTCTTTAAACAAAATCACAATCAAGAATCGCTTTCCGATCCCTCGGATTGATGATATACTTGATAAGTTGCAAGGTGCAAGTGTCTTTAGTCGCATAGACTTAAAGAGTGGGTATCATCAGATACGGATCGCCCCTGAGGATGTCCAGAAGACTGCTTTCCGCACAACCTTTGGACTATATGAATTCTTGGTAATGCCTTTTGGCTTGACCAATGCTCCTGCGACATTCAATCGCATGATGGACCGCATTTTCAGCCCATATCGAGCTTTTACGGGAGTATTCTTTGACGACATACTCATCTTCTCTAAGTCAGAAGAGGAACATCAGAAGCACTTGGACTTAGTGTTTCAAGAATTGCGAAAGCATGAGTTGCATGTGAATGCAAAGAAGAGCGAGTTCTTTCTCTCTGAGATACACTATCTCGGCCATATAGTCTCCCACAATAAAGTGAGTATGGATCCAGCCAAGATCCGAGTGGTAGAAGATTGGCCTATTCCCACTACGGTACATGATGTACGTAGCTTTCCGGGATTATGTTCATATTATAGAAGGTTTGTCCGAGGATTTGCTCATGTAGCAGGACCACTTCATGATTTGACAAAGAAGAAGATTCCTTTCAGATGGGGATTGAGACAACAAGGAGCTTTTGATCGGCTCAAGTACTTGCTAAGCCATGGACCTATTTTGATAGTGCCTGACTTAAGGAAACCATTTGAGGTTCACTGCGATGCTTCAGGTGATTGCATCGGAGCAGTGTTAAACCAAGAAGGCCATGCAGTGGCTTATGAAAGCAGACGGCTTAAGGATGCAGAGTTGCATGCATCAATCTACGAAAAGGAACTCACGGCTGTGATTCACGACTTATCCAACTGGAAGCACTATCTTCTAGGAGCGGATTTTGTGATCAAGACTGATCACCAGAGTTTGCGGTATTTTCTTACGCAAAGGAAACTATCTGAGAAGCAGATGAGGTGGGCAAACTTTTTGTATATGTTTCACTTCCAGATCCTTCACACGGCTGGGAGTAAGAATGTGGTCGCAGACGCATTGTCTAGGCGGCCAAGGGTGAACGCTATCACTTTGGTGTATCACCAAGAATTAGAAGCACTACCGGATTTGTATCCGAATGATCCAGACTTCTCCACTGTAACAAACTGCTGACGTGTCAAAGCCTAAAGAATGGAGCCAACTTACAGATGAGAGCAGAAACCCTAACCCTAATTTTTGCCAGAAACCCTAACTGTTGAAACCCTAACCCTAAAACCTGCAAACCCTAATTCTAGAAACCCTAAAAAGAACAAGCAACAGAAGAAGAAGTCCTACCAACTTATGGGGATCCCGTCCGATGGGGTCCCAAGTGGCATAAAGGCATTAAAAATAAAGCAGAACACACTCAAAATACTTTGCACATCAAAATATGATGATGTGGCACCTGTACGGACGTCCCGGAATTCGCGGCGGATTTTTAGGGAAATCCCGAAATTTTAGGAAAGTGAATTTTTGGGGTCAGCTTTTCATATTTGATGCTTTTAGGCTTTGGGCCTTTAAATATGAGCCTTGGGGGCCCTCTCTGGCACTCTTCAGCGCACAGATTGCAGAGGAGGTGCTCCCCGGCTGTTGTACTTTGCGAATCAGCAGTAATATAAAGAAATACCGAAAGGGGTGCCAAGGTTTGGGGCCAATACTCTCTGGGGTGGAATTTCGCCAATCCGTGTCGCGTGTCGTCTCTCTCTCTCTCTCTCTCTCTCTCTCTCTCTCTCTCTCTCTCTCTCTCTCTCTCTCTCTCTCTCTCTCTCTCTCTCAGTTCAGTTGTTATTGAACAGTTGTTATTGAAGTGCTAAAAGTCTGTTCAGTCTGTTCTTTTCTATTGGCACGTGGTGCCTGCCTTGTGACATCCACCATTTGGGGAAAGCTACATCGTGGAGAGAATGAGTTTCCCTATTCCATTCGGGACGGTTATCTCTACCACCATCAGGCTATATGTGTGGTGGAACCATTAACAAAGAAGATCATGGATGAAGCACACGCTTCGCCTTATGCGGGTCATCAGGGTATTCTCCCTACGACCTTAGCAATGAAAAGATATTTCTTTTGGCCTAGCCTTAAAGCAGACATTGATAAGTATGTCAGGGAATGTTTGGTTTGCCAAAAAGTGAAGTATGATCGGCATAAGACGCTTGGGTTGCTACAATCTTTGCCTGTGCCTAATGAACCTTGGGAAAGTATTGCCATGGACTTCATCATGGACCTCCCTAGAACTCAGACTGGAAATGACGCGATCTAGACCATTGTGGACATGTTTAGCAAGCAAGCACACTTTATACCAGTCAAGAAAACGATCAAAGCAGATCATATGGCTAGGGTCTTCCTGGCACAGATCTTTAAGCATCATGGAATGCCTAAGTCAATTGTGAGTGATCGAGATCCTCGCATGACAGGAAATTTTTGGCGTGCCTTGATGGATAATCTTGGTACAAAGCTGAATTTTTCATCTGCCTACCATCCTCAAACGGACGGGCAAAGTGAGATAGCCAATTCCACAGTATTGGATATGTTAAAAGCTTATGTGTCAGACCGGCAATCTGATTGGGAGAAATATTTGTCTCTTGTCGAGTATGCGTATAACAATACCATACACTCATCGACGGGGAAAGCACCTTTTGAGATTCTCTATGGTAAGCCTTTGCTTCCACCCATCCTTTTAACTAAGGTTAAGATCTTTGCAGCAAATGAATTTGTCCGGGATTTGGACACCGCCTACGGGCAAGTTAGGAGAGCTATTCTACGCTCTCAGGAAAAGCATAAGAAAGCTGCAGACAAGCACAGAAGGAATCTAGACTTAACAGTCAGACAGTTAGTCTTACTCAAGTTTGAGAAGGCAAGACTTAAGAAACAAGCGTCTCATAAGGGAAAAGTGGTAAAACTTTCTACCCGTTATTATGGGCTGTTTAAGATTACTGAGCGAGTGAATGATGTCGCTTTCCGATTAGAGCTACCGCCTAATTGGAAGATCCATAATGATTTCCATGTGAGTTTACTCCGGCCGTATGTGGGACCGCCTCCGAGCCAACCTAGCGCTGAGGAACCTCTTGAGGTTGAGGAAACAGAAGAAATACTCCAACCGGAGCAGATAGTAAGTCATCAGGAGCGGTCTCTCAAATCCGGAAAGATAACACGGAAGTATTTGGTTAAGTTTAAGAACTATTCAAATCTAGATGCTCAGTGGATGACACAGGAGGAATTAGCAGCTTATCCCGAGATACTGGAGGTATATGTCCAAGCACTACAGTTGAGTTCAACTGTTTAGAAGCCAGAGGGATGTTGCTAATTGGACTATTTTCTTATTTTTAATGATTAAATCTCTTTTTTAGGATATTTTATTATGTGCACTAAGAACTGTTAAAAAGATTGTAGCTACAGGAACTGCCATCAGGAACGGACAACTCTGATGTGTCATTTGATGGGTGACGGTAAACATCGCGAGGGAGTTTCCGTAAGTTCGGTGGAAAGGGCCGGGTTACGAGTGCCTCAGTAAGGGGGCATCCTGTAGGCTAAGGAGAAAATCCGAACTGAGTAAGAAAATACGCGTAAGAACACAAGCACAAGAATAAAGATGGGTTCAATGAAGCTTTTTACGAAAAGCAGGAACACTCGCGGGAAGACAGATGTTTTCCCGCGAGGAGTCTGTGTCTGCATTGCATCTGTGTCGTGTCCTGCACCCGGGGACACCTGGAATGTGTCCGTGTAGCATTGTTTTCACTAACTGAGTGAGTTTTTAAAGTTTGAACAGGTTCACACTTTATTTTATAAAGTGACCGGCCCCTTTATTAATAAAATAAAGCAGGCAAGGCTCTTATAGAAAAAGCCAGCGCTAAAACCAACGAAGGGGGGGCTGAATTGCGATCTCTCTCTCTCTCCTCTCTCTAGAAAACACAATTTTCTCTCTCCTCTCTCTAGGAGCGCCAAGCTCTGCTTTTGGACCCCTATTCCTGCCGGGTGTCAAACCCTATAAAAGGGTAGCCAGCATTTCAGTTTGGAGGAGCGGGAAGCAACAAGAAGTGCAAGCGCTGGGATTCTGGAGTAGAGACTGGCGACGGAATTAGTGCTCGCGTGACGACTGAGTACGGAGGTTGATTCTCCGAGCAAGGAGCCACAGGTATAAGGTGTTGATACGCATTGAGAATTGCTGCTTTGTGTGGTTTGTTTTGCAGGAATCTCCCGTCTCACGGGAAGGCCCTTCACGGGAAGTACGGCTTCACGCCTAAGTCCCTTACGGGAAAGTACGGCTTCGCGCCTAAGTCCCTCACGGGAAGGAACGGCCTTGTGCCCAAGCCCTTTACGGGAAAGCACAACCTTCGGGTCTAAGACTACAGAACGGAGGGGTTTCCTCGGGTTCTCGTGCTTGTATAGGAATTCTCCCTGAATAAAAGAATACTCTTAACGGCGGGGGGGGACCAGCCCATCTTCTGGTCCCCAATACTGTGTCGATCTTCTCCCTTCTCTCATGTTTTCAAAGAGTTATAATTTTCAGATTTTCTAAGTGCTCGTGTACGCTCCCGTTTTGTGACAGTACTTATGCTACTGATGTTGGGTACTACTAGGTACTGATGGGTACTGAGGTACTGAGGGATACTACGGGGTACTGAGGTATTGAGGTACTGAGAGGTTCTATGTCAACGATGATGACGACCATGACGGGGTACTGCTGGGTCTATGTCGACAACGATGATGTCAACAACGAGGTACTGATGGGTTCTATGTTGACGATGATGACGACGACGAGGTATTTCTGTGTTTCATGTCGACGACGATGATGTCGACGACAGGGTATTGATGGGTTCTATGTCGACGACGAGGTACTGATGGGTTCTATCTCAACGACAGAGTACTCATGGGTTCTGTGTCGACGACGATGATGACGATGAGGATAACGACGACGACGATGAGGTTCTGATGGGTCTTGTGGATCCTTATGCCAAGCCAAGGCACAAGGGATACTAGGTATTGGGGTACTGTGTCGACGATGACGACGATGATGATCATGATGACGACGACGCTATGGCTGAATGACGGTACTGCTAGCAATGTCGATGGCTAGGAACTGCAACCAATGACGAGGCTAGGGCTGAAATCTGCAAGCACTCCAAGCTGAAAACGCTGGTTGTTCTGGCTGAAAAACGCTGGCTGTTTTGGGCTGAAAACGATGGCCTTCTTGCTAAGAAAATGCTGGGCAACTGCGGGTCATGCGGCACCGCTTGATGCTACTACAATCCCAAGGTCTTCTGGCTGAAAACTGATCGTCCAAAGACCTAACTCAACACTTAACTCTTCAAAAAAGATCGAGTAAACAAACAGACTGGATTTCATTAATTTAGAAATGACCGAAGCCGATACAATAGGGACAGACTCGCCCTTAAGTTTTATATCGAGTACAATGGTTTTGCCCTTCTTTGTGGTCAATGTCGCTTTCCTCGCCCGATAGTCGACCACGGCGTTGTTCTTGTGGTACCAAGGAATTCTTAAGAGGACATCACATGTAACAGACTTGGACACTCCAAGTCAAGAATCAATCACGACAGCACCAAATAACCACTTGAAAACAGTTCACAGTTCACAATAGATTTACACTAGCCCGGCGGAGTTCCATACCTAGAGATATTGACCCCAAAGACTGGCGCCCTTTTCGGTATTTCTTTATGTATTAATCAATTCAGAGTACAAGAGAGTGGTTAGGGTTTCACTCTCAGACTCTGCATCCAAATGCTCTGCAGAGTGTGAGCCCTCACTACTTATTTATTGTTTACAAGGGATGCCAAAAGCTAAAAGCTTCAGATCAAAAGCCTAAAAATAAAAGCAACATCTCTTTCCTCTCTTAAGCTCTCTTGAGCTTTAGGAAAATAAAGCAAATATTCTCTCTTTCTATCTTGAATTGCGTAGAGCCAAAAAGCAACCCACGCAATTCAGCCAGCGCAAATTCCGGAACATTCCATACGGTGCCACGTCATCATGTCAGTGCTTTTTCCAAGATTTCAGCTTGCTGCCCTTTTAGGGTTAGGGTTAGGGTTTTTGTTGTTTTTAGGGTTTTTGGTAGATTTTAGGGTTTGCAGGTTTTAGGGTTAGGGTTTCCAGAATCTGGGTTTTCAGCAATAGTCAAGGTTCCCGCATGCTCTCGAGCACACGTCATCGCTTTGTGACATACTCCCCTCTTGAAAGCATTGTAATCGCCCTCGATTACGCCTGCAAAACAGACAGAAGCCATAAACCGTCTTAGCAGACACTGACTGTTAGTACCTACGCACTAGGAACACACATCTAGCACATGTACCAATCGACAGTCACATCACACGACATCACCGGACATCACTAGACATCACAGGACATCACATGACATTCAACATTCATTCAGATCTTAGAATATTTGATAACTGCTCTGCTGTTGGCTGGAAACGCTAGGCCTCCTACCGGTCTTGCTGAGAAGGTGCACTGCAAGTTGCTGGAACTTCTGCTACCTCTTCTGCCAAAAAGTGCTAGCGCTAGGTTTTATTTATGATAACTTAGCAGAATTGCCCTACCCAATTTCCCAACGAAGTCACTTATTGAATAATAAGTGAAAAATGGATAAATAGGTAAAATGGGTTCTGTGCACTGTAAAATGCTCGTGATGGGTATTGGCTGTCATGCTGATGATGCAACAAGAGGATATGCAACTACTCTTAAGTGCCTGGACATGCATGGCCTGTGCACAGGCGCCTGAACACTTCCTAAGCTGACCTGAATCCTGGACCTGAAGAAGATTGTCCACATGCACATAGGGTAGATGTGCACGTGACATACAATGTCGAGGCAGCCACCTCTACCAGATCCACTAGAGCCATGCCCACATGCATATGTCTTCTTTATAGCGGAGATGGTAAGGAAATCCATTAACAGGATGAAGCATGGGAGAGCTTATGATCATGAGGGATTAGTGGCCGAGCATTTTATTCATCATGCTAGAGATATGCTTGCAGAGCTTCTAGTTATGATGTTCAATCGTGCTAAGTGTGAGAGCATGCCCTCACTTGGAGTTTGTCTACAATCGTGCCTATCCTAAAGGCAGGAGACCCTATGGAGCCTGTCAACTACCGTGCTATTATGATCAGTCACACATTAGAACGGTTATACGCATCCATTCTCGAGCAGAAGCTGACCGAATGGGCAGAGAGACAGGGTATACGAGCAACAGGACAAGCACGTTTCATGAGGGATTTCTCTACTCTTGATCACATCCTGCCTCTACGAGCCATTATTGAGGAGGATAGGTCAAACGGAAAACGGATATATTGTAGCTTTGTGACTTTACCGCAAAGATTTTGATACAGTAGCCACAACTAGATTGATGCGGCGACTGCAGGTCATGGGGGTACCCATAGAGCTCATTTGGGGGATTATGGCTTTATACAGATCACTTGTGGGGCAGGTACGCACTCCCGAGGGGATTTCTACCCCGGTTCACTCCACTATTGGAGTGAAGTAGGAATGCTCGCTATCTCCTACTTTGGTATGTATGTAGATGATGCCCATTACATTTACGAGACTAGGAGCACAGCTAGCAGGGACATGGATCCTGCTTTTGTTATATGTTGATGATATTGTGCTGATTTGACTCCCCAAAGGCAATGCAATGCCATTTGGATGCCTTACATGTGTTTGCGGACGATAGTGAATTGTTTGTCAACCTTGGTAAAACCAAGGTTATAGTGTTCAGCACCACACCGCAGTGGGTCAGGAGGTCAGCTCCCACATTTACCTATAGCAGGAGATTGTGGAGTATACAGATGCATAAACTTATCTCGGGGTAGTTTTCAGTGGGCCAGTTTTTTCGTTGAGAAAAAAACAGAGACTAGATTGACTAGAGTCTATGCAGCCTTGGGCAGACTTGAAAGAATGTGTTCGCAGGTTTAGTTTCAGGAACCTCGAACCAAACTTTGGCTTTTTGATACTTTTGTGACCTCAGCTATGATGTATGGGGTGCATATTTGGGGCCCCTCAGTTGGTTGTCATGGCAGAGTTGGTAGCACTAATGGATGGAAAGGGATGGAGAGGCCCTTAGTATCTATGATTTCTCGGATGACTAGATCCAAGGCCTCAATACCTCATGAAATTATTAGAGCGGAGCTAGTTGCCGCTCCAATGGTGGTGATTGAGGCACTTACTAGATCAGTCTCTTTCATACATACCTTGTGGGACCTTCCCAGTTTCCAGTGCATTTAGCTTATTTTCCCTATGTTTGACATTTTTCACTTATTAATTTAAGTGACTTTCCAACAAAAGTAGGTAGGGCAATTTGGGTAAGAAAATATATATGCAAACCAAAGCTAGCACTCTTTGGCAAATGAGCAAGGAGCACAACATGCCCCCAAGCAGCAGGTACTCCCTCTCTCTCAGCAAGAACCCCGCAGCACCCCCAATCTTGGCGTTTTCGATCCCCTAAGCCTAGCATTTTTGGTCATCGCCCACACCACCCCCAAGCTGGCGTTTTCAGCCTTGCAACCATCGCCAACAGTCCCAGATGCCCAGCGTTTTTACTAACGCTACCAAGATCTGCCAGCGTTTTCATTTTCAGCCTTCGGTGAAGCCATTGTCCCAGCGTTTTCAGCATTCATGAACAGCAGCAGTTTCAGCCCTAGACATTGCAGAAGATCGTCATTTTCAGCCTCTCAAAACGCAGCCAAAACCAGCGTTTTCAGTAGTCCGACACAGTCCCAGATTTTCAGCCATAGCGTTTTTATGGTCAGCAGATAGAAGACCGCAGATTCAAGCCCTTAAGTAGTCATCGTCGTCCCCGTCGTCGCCACCAACATAGTCACAAGTTGCACCAGTTCCCATGCATCATCATTGTACCACTTTGTGCAATCAATAGTAGACCACTCTCGTCGGCGAGAGTGGGGCCTTCGGAGGAGGGTTTTACATCGTCTCTGGTGTCATATCTCTCTTCTCTCTATCTCTCAGTCTCATACACTTGCACGCACAGTGTCCATTCACTTTCTTTGTGATCATAGCATTCTCTCATTAAGAACGGAAGGCTCTCCCTTCCATAAGAACAAAAGGAACCTTGAGCACAGTTCGGAGCACTCATCTTGAGCAAAGCGCAAACATTCATTCCGCTGCACCTAACAGTTTGGTACCAAGAGGGTGCCCACTTGCAACTATTGGGCAGCCGGCCAAACCCTTTAAAAAATTGAATGGGTGGCCACTTACAAAACTACTCAAGTGCTGGCTGATTTTAATAAAACGCTACGCTGGTGCTGAGAATTGCGTAGAGTTTTTTTTTTGTTGACGAAGAGATGCCAGCGTGGGCTTGAAATTGCCGCTTGGTGGATTTGCTTCCCCTTGGTGAAGCATCATTTGATGCATGTGACCCTTGGGAGAGGGTCCGACGCGAGGAGTCTCCAGCGAAAGAATGCACTTCAGCCAGCGTTTCAGAATTTCCGTCAAAGGATGCTCAGACGAAGGGGTACTCACATGAAAGAGTACGCATTGGAGCTTGAAAAGGCACCTCTCTTCGAATAGACCCATGCAGTAGACGAGCATGACCGGTACGCTTACACATAGCCATGTTGCTATCCCTTGTCATTGTATTCTTGAGCATTAGAATAGAAGTAAATTTAGATTACCTCATATGTGTATGCGTGTGTGCACCACCTTTCTTCTGCTTCCATGCAACTCCGGCAAGGGAGGGAGAGGGTAGCGGCGAGGGTGAGAGACGCGCAACCTTTGGGTCCCGGGAAAAAAATTTGCTCTGATACCACTGTAAGGATTCTAGGTACTAATCCTTTATTAAGTACTTAAACTGATGATTAAGACTTAAGAAACTGAACTCAAAAAGAAAGACTCAGAAGACTCTATGTTTGATTGATGACTGCTTGAAACTGAGTACAATAGGCTCCTTATATAGGAGACGAAGAGACATAAATGAAAAGACACGTCTCCTAGTGAAGAGACATGACCATTGACCTTAGACGTAAAGACACATCCTTTCGGCGAAGAGCTACAACCATTCGGCGAAGAGTCGCACCCATAGAGCGAAGGGGTGTGACCAGTCGTCGAAGGAGTGTGGCTTTTGGCGAAGAGGCACGTCTCTTGGGCGAAGGGGTGTGACCATCCAAGCGCAGGGGTCCTCCTTGGCATGGCACTTCGCGTATCTGCAACTAGGAGTAGATGTAATGCTGTTAACATAGTCACAATCGTGACACTTTGGAGGCCCCCTCTCTCACTATGACATAGACAGACTTATCCGCCACATCTTGATTCAGATGGACACCAAGAGGACTTGGATAGAGCCTACTTAGGAGTTGGGCACAAAGATAGCTTTTTACAAAGACCATTTTCTCCAACTCACGGCACATGGCTTTGTAGTCAGGCCCAGCTATATGGATACACATTTATCATATAGGATGTGGTGTGCTATTGGCCAAATATGCACATCCTCACACCAGCTGTCCAGCTGAGGCCAAGGTATGTTGTGTATGCCATAGGGAACCAGAGACAGAGCTGCATTACATATGTCATTGCTCCGCATACCAATGAGATTCGCAGGCAATTCCATTGCTTATAGGGAGGGTTTTGGACCACTTTCCACAGTTATGGGATACCAGGATCAGAGATGCTTTACTTGAGTTGAGGAGAAATAAAGATTGCTTGTTGAGGCGACAAGAGAGACAGACTCAACGGCAGGTTACGGACTAGTTCAGGCAAGCCATTACCACGAGACAGCTAGACAGACAGGTTTTGCAGCAGAGTTCGGATCCCACCTCCACTAGAGGCACACTGATTGACCGTGTGATGGACCTAGGGAGATCCAGGTGTCCACAATTACACAGGAGGGCATCCCAACATAGACGGAGATTACAAAGGAGGATCCGAATTATTTTGGTGCACCACGCATGATACCCAATCACGTTTTTTTGACCATGGAGGATATCAAGGAGATCCGACACCGACCGATGCTGGATTTACTCTGAGCTAGAGGATTATCCCCTTCTTAGTAGCTTAAGTTTCTTGCATTTCTATTTATTTTGTACCTTTATATTGACTAGAGAGTCTCTAGTCTTTCCACCACTTTCACTTTCACTACAACATTTTGTTTAAGATATTAGTCTTTCTTTCAGCACACAAAATTTTTTATTAGATTCACCAGTTTGTAACTTGTTGGTCTCATAGCTCATTTTGGCCTTTTGTAGACGTTAATATCTCATCTCATCTCATCTCTCTCTCTCTCTCTCTCTCTCTCTCTCTCTATATATATATATATATATATATATATATATATATATATATATATATATATATATATATATATATATATATATATATATATATATATATATATATATATATATATATAGATAGATAGATATAGATATATATATATACTTTTACACATACATGTTGAAAATTTGAAACTAGACAATGCCAAAATGTAAGTAGACATTAATGGTAAGAGCTCCAACACATTAAGTGAAGACGAGCACTAAAATATTGAGTGAAAATGTCAATCATGATGAATAATTATTCAGACCAAGCAATGTCTATTTCTGAGATTCATAAAAACACCACTAATGGACTAGATTGATCATCAAAGACTTTCAATTTCGTAATCGTGGCAGATGTCTTGTCAACTGATTTCAAACGACGTACAGTCAGCTATTGCAACAGTTTTGATCCCGCAGAAGCAAATGTGCATGAAGATTAAAGATTAACAAAGTAAATACCTATTCTACACATTAGTGATAAGTTTGCTGTAATTTTTTCCGAGGGTGTTCCCAACCAATAACATGGTTTGGAGAACCTTTCACACAAGCTTCTCTGCGCAGTCCTGTTGATCCGAAAGCGGCTGATCTGTAAGTCTTTCCCTCTCGCGCTTTGTGAGCTCCTCTCTTACCTTCTCCTGCAGACAAAGGGCTTGTAAAAGAACCCATGGCGGGGACGGGGAGCAAAGAGAAGATAAGAGACGCACCTTGTACGCAAGCTCAGCGTGATGAGCAACATAGAACCCATAGATGCCACCACCGAGCGTGCCAACTATCACAACTGCATGAGTTCTCCACGAAGCCATGACGGGGACAAGCTAAGAATTCAAAACGTTGGGTTCGTAGTTACAGCTAAAGGAGGCCATAGTGGGAACCAATGTCTCATAAGGACCGCACTTAGAGCCCCGTCCCACCAAATGGTTATGGGGGATCAACGTCCTCGTTGCACTCAAGAGGAGAGGTCCCGCTGGGTGGTTGCAGCAGTTGTCACACTTTGCATATTCATTGTAGCCATTGAAAAGGAATGGAACTTCAACATTGTTGTAGCGCAAGGCTTTTTCCTACCATGTAGCCATGCCTTTGCACCGGTTGCACCCCTGCGCTCACCAAAAAACGCTTCATGTCGCAAAAGTCGCAACCTGCAACATCGGTTTAGCAGTAAACTCCCCAAAATTAGCCCTGAAGTGACTAAGTGTCTCCAGTTCGTGCACCTGCAGGGGGATTGGTTTCTAGTACTTGCAACGCATATCGGTACGATGCACTATATCCTCTCTAGCCATGAGGCAAGACGCAGCTCTTAAATTCTTTGATTTAGAGCGTTTGAAATAAATCAAACACCCCAAAAAGTACTCAGTTCCATTCACAATTCTTGTGAAGAAAAAGAATGAGAGTGGTAGCTAGCCCACCAAGAAGAGCGTAGTAGATGGAAGGGTACAAGTCACAAAAGTGACTCCCCTTTCGTTGAAACTCGCTTACACTGTTTGGTTTAGAGAGTTTGAACTAAATCAAACACACCCCATAGAAAAGAGTGTTAATGTATGCTTGCCTCCATACTAACTAGGTCCCATTACATAAAGTGGGAAAGTGGGGTGTGATGCGTGTGTTGCCCATGCGGCATTGCCTAAGTTTATAAACAAAGCAAACGCGGGCATTCTCTCGACTGGGGGGGGGGGGGGGGGGGGGGGGGGGGGACTTGCCATGAGTTTTTTCAGTGTGACGATCGGAATTGCAGATTGGTGCCACATGAGTTCTCAAATCCAGTATGACCCTTTCTAATTTTGAAATGCATTTGGAGCTTCCCACTTCAGAACCTGTGAGCTTCCATGAAAATCTTAAAAGCTTGCTCTCTCTCTCTCTCTCTCTCTCTCTCTCTCTCTCTCTCTCTCTCTATATATATATATATATATATATATATATATATATATATATATATATATATATATATATCTTGCTAAAATGTGCAACCCTTTGTAGAAGGGATTTTCTTTGTGATGGAATGTGCAAAAAACACAACAAGGGTCTTACGGGTTGGAGAGGTTTTCTAGTAGGGAGTGTTTTCTCGAGATACAAAAGGAGCAAAGTGAATCCAATTCTTGTGAAAAATGTAAAATCTAATGTACGGTGAAAAGCAAGGCCAAAACGTGAGGCACTCTTTCGGATCACATTTGCTAGGTGAAATGCATGAGATTGAATGTACTGAAGAGTGTGAAGCAAATCTTCAAAGGCTACAAAACTACCCCATGTTTGCTTCAATCTTGAAATCTACATATTGGACAAAGACAATTCATGTCCACATTGATGCTTCGGTGTGTGCTATAGGACGCATATTGGCTTTGTTATGCTAGTAGACAAGTGAATGGTGGTGAAAATAACGATACAACCATCGAGAGAGAAGGGTTAGGAATGATCAATGTAGTAAAGAAGTTTTGACACTTTTACTAGCCAATAATTTCACATTCTTTGTAGATCATCAAGCCCTATCGTAGTTAGTGAACATTATTTTTATTTAGTGGCAGCACTTGAACCTAAGTCTTTCCACCACATCTTTGGGAATAACTCTACGTTCCATCT
The DNA here is from genome assembly GCF_014529385.1 of Adiantum capillus-veneris. Lineage (NCBI taxonomy): Eukaryota > Viridiplantae > Streptophyta > Polypodiopsida > Polypodiales > Pteridaceae > Adiantum > Adiantum capillus-veneris. The sequence continues at coordinate 110,189,121 of NC_140934.1, read as the reverse complement.
CGGTTGGCTAGCACCACTTCCCCCTCGCAAAGCTTGCTGCTTTGGACCAGCTACACGATTTGCACCTTGTTGGCAATGCCTTTTTGGTACTGTTGAGCTAAATATCAATGCTTTTGCCTATACACCCCACTCTCCACCCTTGACCTCTCCTCCAGTGACTTTTTTGGTAGCTTTCCTAGCTTTATTTCCTTTCAAAATTGCAAGATCCTCACCCACCTTAACCTTTATTGAAATTCCTTTGCATCACTCCCACTCGATGCCATTGGCTCCCTCACTGTGCTTGACCTTTCGCACAACAACTACTATGGTGCTCTCTCCTCCAATGCCTTCCTCCATTGCAATGCCCTCTTCTCGATGGGTATCGGCTAATGAAACATATTAACATTTCCTTTAATCTTATTTCTAGCAAAATACCTTTTGAAGCCTTCTAATTAACTACCTTGAACTTCAAAACTTCCATATCTAGTAGTTAGATTTTATAACAGACCCGATTCGCACTTCCCTCAATTCCTACCAAAGCGTGCACAACACCTCAGTGAACTCCTTCATTGGAAATACTACCACCATCCTCAACCATCTAGTGAGTTTAGAGGTGCTTTTTGTCTCCAAAAACAATCTCATAGGTGCAATACCACCCAATTTTGGGGATTCTCTACACCATCTTACAGAACTGGACCTTTTCACTATAAGAAGAAACAAGATTATCCAAATTGTCAGGTCTGCATAAGCTTGTATTGAGCTTCAACAAGTTCAAGGGGCCTCTTCCTACATCCCTCCCCAACTCAAGTTACTTTACCTTAGTGCAAATGCCTTCACAAGAAGTATTCTTGGCAAGTATGTTAAAGGTAATTTACCTTAGTTCAAATGCCTTCACAAGAAGTATTCCTAGCAAGTAGGTTAAAGGTACTTTACCTTAATGCAAATGCCTTCACACAAAGTATTCCTAGCAATTAAGTTAAAGGTACTTTACCTTATTGCAAATGCCTTCATAGGAAGTATTCATGGAAAGATCCCTGGTCCTTAACTCTACAGATTGTTATTGGCAAACAATGAATGATTTGTTTGGGTGGCACTCTTAGAGATTTACAGCAGCCTTGCTGCAATAGATGTTAGTTGCAATATCATGACTTGTGCCTTCCCAACATCGCCACTGGCTATGTCTAACATGAAAGAGATGGTTATGTGTGTCAACTTATTGAGCATGAGATTTTCATTGGCACCTGCAGCGCAATTAGGCAATTATAGCTATTGATCCTTGTGGTATGAAGGTAGATTTGATTTTGCAGAACGAAGCATACGAGCAGAGATTGAAGGAGAAAGCTAAGTTTATCTAGCGGCTCAGTAAAGATCTTAACATGCATGAGAAAGCTGACAGAGGAAATGGAATACCTGATGCAGAAGGTGGAAGTGGAGGAGAAAGTGGAGATGGGATTTGGGTGGAGTTGCTAAGTGGTGAAAAAAGACTATCACCACCTCCACAAGGCAAAGGGTCAAAGAAGAAGAAGCGGAAGAGGAATGATGATGATGATGATGATGCTAGAGAAGGAACGATCAAATGAGCAGAAGAGGAATAATGACAATGACAATGCATGAGAAGCAGCAATCGTACAAGTCTTTAAGAAAACTAAGCTTCATGAATTCGATGGCATAGGAAAGGTGGGAAAATATTTGGAATCAAGAATTAAATAACTTGAAGGCTTCTTTGCCTTATGAGAGTTTTTCAAAGAAGCGAAGCTGACGATTACTATCCTGCAACTTTGTAGCGTTGCAACACTATGGTGAAAATCATACAGCAGACTTGTACTGATGAAAGTGTAGCATAAGCTGAAAAAAGGTATTGTTATCCTTACTATAATATGGAGAAGAAGATGGAATTTCATTGTGTCAAGCAGCATGAAGCTAACAAACCAGTTCAGTACAAAGGAAAGTTTTTGCATTTACATAAATATGTTCCAGAGAGGTGGCAGGCGATGCATTAAAGATAAAGTTTATTGAGGGCCTATGAGACATGTTGAAGTTTCAAGTGAAGGGTGCACGTTGTGTTGATTTCCTAGATAGAGTGGCAAAGGCCAAAACCTACAAGAAGTGGGACAAATTTAACTAGACTAGGAGGATGATGTCAACATGCCATTGTTTGAATAACTTTGCAACAAATCCTTGGAACCTACCAAATCAGTCTTTTCCTAATCGACAAGGTAATAATGCACAGTGGTGATGAGCGTTCCCTAATAGGGGACTTGGAAACAAAAACCAGAAGAAGCAACCTCTAGTGCATTGGCAGGAAAACTTAGAGATTCTTGAAAGAGCTTAGAGACTCAGAATATTCTTTTGATGTGGAGAGCAAGGACACCAAACTTTTGAATGCCCAAACAAACTGATCGATAAGGTAGTATGGGCCAAGATGGTTGAAGTGGAGACTATTGGCAATGTAGATGATAAAGGTAAGTCATTTGAACCTCCTTTGTAGTGCTTTACATCTTTGGTGCATCATTTAATAGCGTCTATGATTAAATCCATGGGTAAAATAAAAAATCTAAAACTAAATTTCTTAATCAATTTGGGCAGTACACATTGCTTCTTGGCCTCTAAATTGGTAGAGAAATTAGACTTGAATTTAACCCAAGATATTAGTCAGTGGAAATATGTCATAATAATCAATATCTAATTCTCCTAAATGATTTCTCATGTTAAACTGATCATTTAATATGGGGAAGTGCCAGGGGAGAAAAAGCTAGAATATTGGTTAAGCTAGCAGATCGGCCACAGTAGGGATCCAAAGGAGGGAAAATAGGGATCCAAAGGGGGGGTGATCTGCAAAAGAGCCATGTGCAACAATGGGCTAAAAAGACCCTAAGGTTCAGCCCATTAAGACTTCCAAAATGCTAAGGTTCCAAAATTCAAAGGTTGTGTCCAAAGGTCAACCATGGGGGGAATTGGATGTTTTGTGTGTGTCCTAAAAGTCTTTACAATCCCTACATAGGAGGGGGCGAGCCTTGGGATAGGGGATGAGAGAGAAAGTCACACACACACACACACACACACACACACACACACAAGCTCCCTTTACACAAAGGGAATGAGGGACACATGTCAGCTCCCTAGCCCAGATGCCCACAAGGTGTACCCAATTCCTATTGGATGGCCTTGGAAGTGGACCAATGAGAATTAGGCTAGAGTAAATCTAGTTTAATTAATTTAAAAACACTTAATAAAAGAACCAATGAGAATTAAGCCCTCTAGAAGACTATTGAACAGTCTCCCAAGGGGTCCAATGAGCATTCAGCAGCCCAATGGCTTGCCTGATTCCTATTGGCCAGGAGGCAAAGGGGTCCAATTAGAGTTTAGTTGAATTATTAAATTACCTAAAGCTCTCACAAAAGGGGAAAGGGGGACACATGTCCGAAGGCTATCACTTATGCTGCTTAATTGTCATTGGCTAGCCCTAGGGAGGTCCAATGAGAGGATAGCATGAGCAAATAGCAAGAGGGGTCGACCAAGAGAGAGAGGGGGCTGATTTTTGCAAGGCATTATCACACACACACAATATCATGTGTGAAGAAAAGAAGACTCTCTCTCCTTCTCAAGCTTTAATGGAAAGCTTACAACCTACTCCAAGCTTGTGAGAAGGGAGGCCTACACCAACAACTCTTGGCTTTGTGATGCAAATCCAACCAAGAGCCAAGCTTCAATGCATGCTCATCTCCTCTACCATGCTAATTACTAAGCTAAGCTATGCTAATATGAGTGATTATGTGAGGAGATGTACATCTTTCTTGTAAGAATACTCCTTCTTCCTCTCAATCTACTCTCATACCCGGCTAGCTCTCACCATCTTCAAAGGTGTGTGAGGTCTTGGGTCTGAGACCAGAGACAATTGATGTTGTGGTTGATAAGTGTTTTGCTTGGCATGAAGCTTTCATCTTCATTGCACTAGCTAGTCTTGAAGGAACACAAAGAATTGTATTGTACAATGTCTCTCTTGATGGGAGAAATCATAATACAAAGCCTTTTGGAGGGGGGACCGGCTCCATGTAAATCCGGTCCTCAACTGTTGTCAATAGCTTAATTTCTCTCTCTTTTGAAAGTATTGTTCATGCTATCTAACTAGGTGTTATGCTTTTTGTTGCTCTCTCCACCCAAGCACTCTTGTAATTCTCATTGGGAAACTATACAAATGAAATACCCACTATGTTCATGCTAATTTCTGCTACACGCAAGTTTTAGGCCATTAAATGTTACAAAATAAAAGTTTTATAAAAGGGCTAATTGAAAATCTATTTTTTTCTTTGAATGGTTAGAACCATAAAGGTAAGTTTTATGTCACAGACATGGGTGTGCATAATGTAATTATTGGCATGGATTGGATGATTAAAAATCACGTTTTGATTGATTGAGAAGAAAGTAAAATGTCTTTTAAATCTTTTGATGGGGATAACCACATTATTTATGGGGAAGAAAGGGATTTCAAGTATATTTTGATTTCGGCCATAAGGTTGATAAGGTAACTTAGACAGAGGTGTGAGACCTTTATAATTTTTGCAAATGAATTAAAAGCTGAAGCTAAACAAGAAAAGGAGGAAATCCATTGGGTGTATGCATGATAAGGTATACCCAGTTTCAGTAGTCTCCCCCAACAGAATTACGAAAAAACAGTCTGTTTTTTGACAGTACTTTGTATATTTGACTTGCTTGCAAATACTTTGAAGAGGCAAAATTTGGTGGCCATACAAAGCACATGGTGTTAAACACTTTAGAAAGTTCCGATCTTTGAGTTTCCAAACCAAAATGTAAATCTTAGTGTGTAAGGACTACTCTGGTTCAACTTGTCATGCCCTGTCACAACATTGTGACCTTGATGAACAATTGTCTATATCTTTATATGGACTTTTTTTTGCTTAACTTGTCCTTTTGCATAACAATTATTCACTTGATAAGCAATTTAACTTGATTTTTTAACGATTGTTTTGGTCTCTATGTATTTATTATTTCTTTTTCTTTGTTAGAATCGTTGTTTAGAAAAGCCTTAATTTTTTACACCAGATATCTTATGATGTATAGATTATTTTGCAAGATCCAACATTCATTTGATAGATTATGACCGAGTGGAATCTTTAATGTTTTTTTTTAAATCTAGCTCAAAAATTAACAAAGACTACTTAGAGGATCTTGAGAGAGTTTTTTTAATAATTCTAATAAATAATGTACATTGTCACTCAATTTGATTTTTATGTATCTTATGACTTTTACCATAAGGTCCTCATGGGGGGAAAATTGATTCAATTTGAGTTAGGGAAAGGCACTTTTCCACCGTTTTAATTTTTTTCACTTGCATAATTCACTTGGTAAAGTGTCAAGTCTATAAATTTTGACATTTGTCCATATACTATGGTTTGGTCTCTCTCTCCCAATCCTACTTGTCTATTCCACCTCATACAAGGAGGTTGGCACATCACCAGTGAAGGAGTACGAGCCGAAGTGCGACGCGAGAGAGAGTGCGAGAAGAAGAGCACGACGATATGGTGAACTCGCTCTACTGTAATGTGTAGAGCATAGTGAGTTCTTATTAGGTTTTAACAAAAGAATATGTGTACATACCTGGCGGCCCGCCCACTTACCTGGGCGACCACATTGGGCTTTATACCCCAACAACCTCCCACTTAAAGTCCAATGTGGTACTTTAAGTGTGAGAGAAGCTACTATACAAGCTAATATACAAAAGATGTAGAGAAGTGATGTACTACCCTACACCTAACTGCTTGCGAAAATGCGCAAAGCTCTCTGAGGGAAGTCCTTTTGTAAGTAGATCAACAGGATTTTCTGTGGTGCGAACTTTGACAAGCTGAAGTTGCTTATCCTCGAGCATTTCCCTGATGAAATGATACTTCACATCCACATGCTTTGTCTTTGAGTGATAAACTGGATTGCGAGCCAATTGTATAGCACTTTGACTATCACAATATAACACAGGCATCTCTTCTTTGATTCCCAAATGTGTTACTAGTCGATTAAGCCAAATTGATTCTTTGCATGCCTCTGATGCTGCAACATATTCAGCCTCTGTAGTAGACTGAGTAACACAATCTTGTAATCTAGAACGCCATGATACTGCTCCACCAGCTAATGTAAAGACATACCCTGACGTAGACCTTCGGTTGTCTAAGTCACCTGCATAATCTGAGTCTGTAAAACCCTTTACACTTAGCTCCTGACTCCCATAGCATATACGCATACTCTTTGTAGCTTTCATGTATCTCAATATTCCTTTCACTACCTCCCAATGTTTCTTGCCTGGGTTTGACATGTATCGACTTACTACTCCCACTGCAAATGCAATGTCTCGGCGAGTAGCAATCATTGCATACATCAAACTACCCACTGCAGACGCATATGGAATCTTATCCATTTCAGCTTGTTCTTCCTCAGACATAGGACAATCTTGTTTGCTAAGTTTCACATATGGTGGCAATGGAACACTCAATGCCTTTCCCTTCTCCATATTGAAACGTTGCAAAACCTTGTCAATATAATCTGTTTGAGATAACCAAATCAACTTCTTTGATGTGTCTCTCTCAATGCGCATACCAAGGATATGACTTGCCTCACCCATGTCTTTCATGTCAAACGATTTTGCCATCTTTGACTTCAAAGCTGAAATTTCTTCCAAGTGCTTGCTAGCAATCAACATGTCATCCACATACAAAATAAGGATCAGCCAACTACCATCCTTAGCCTTCTTTGTATATAGACAGTGATCGAACTCACTACGTTTGTAGCCTTGAGAAAGCATAAACTTGTGGAATTTATGGTACCATGCCCTCGGTGATTGTTTTAAGCCATAAAGACTCTTTAACAACTGGCATACCCAATCTTCCTTGCCTTTCTCAACAAACCCTTTATGGCTGCTGCATGTAAATTTCCACATCTAAATCACCATGCAAGAACGCTGTCTTGACATCCATTTGGTGCAACACCAAATCTATATGGCAACCAATGCAAGAAAGCATCTCAATGTAGTCATCTTGACCACCGGAGAGAAGACTTCATCAAAGTCAATGCCTTGTTCTTGCTTAAAGCCCTTGGCAACAAGCCTTGATTTGTACTTTGGCTGACTATCACGAGCGGTGATCTTATACCTGTAAACCCATTTACAAGGTAGAGCCGTTTTGCCCTGTGGTAATTTAACTAGCTTCCATGTCTTGTTTTTATGCAGAGCTGGCATCTCTGACTGCATGGCCAATTGCCAATTCCTGGAGTCCTTCAAACACAATGCAATAAACGAATCTGAATTTGGATTACCGTAGCTACAGTAGCGAAGATTACAAATTGGAGCAAGATAGAGCTCTCAAACATACGTTGTCTTCTCAGTTTTTGATAAAAGAAGATAATGTTCAAACTTACAAAACTTGACCTTTATAGTTTAGGTCTTTACAAATGGCTTGTTCGGCCAAAAAGTCCTAAACTTCTAACTGGATCTCCACTAAACAATTGCTCCCAGAAAAATAATCATAAATTCTTTTACAAGTTCTCGGCTTAGAGATGCTCTCTTACAAAAGAATTTTACAAGGGTTTCCCACTAAAATGTGACTCCTTCTCTGGAAACCGCAGCTTCTTCCGCCAAATAGCGGAAGAGCTTTGAATCATTGAAGAAGCCTTCCAAAGGGACTATGAATCAAGTTACTCAGGGCAATTCACATTTTTAAATGGAAAGGGCTGATGTGGTTCTTGGTAGGGAGTGGTTGCATAGCCTAGGACCATCACTGAAGCGTAGCTATGAGCACAACAGCTTGATGTTTGAATCCCATGGCACACATGTGTTATTGTTAGGAGAAAAGGATATACCTTCATCATTACTAATTTGTACCGCTGAGTTTATGCAGCTCGTTTCTGATAATGAAATAGATCAGTTTTTCTTGTCTTACTCACTGTCTCATTTTCTTTCTAACATTGATTCTGTTGAACATTCCTCAACGCCGCATGCTTCTCTCTCCTCTGTTCCACCAATTGCTAATTCTAAACAAGCAAACGTTGCTAGTCAATTACAAAAATTATTAAAGGAATTTCAAGATGTATTTCCTAATGATTTTCCATCAGGATTACCGCCGACACAATCAATACAACATAGCATTGACGTGGCTGCAGGCTGTAAACCTGTTAGTAAACCACCTTACCGTATGAGTTGCTCAGAGGCTGCTGAGGTGGAACATCAGCTTGCTGACTACCTTAGCAGAGGGTTTATACAACCTAGTTCTTCACCATGGGCTTCGCCTATCCTTTTAGTGAAGAAAAATGACGGCAGTATGCGCATGTGCGTAGACTACCGAGGCTTTAATGCACTTACAGTTAAGAACAAATACCCATTGCCAAGAGTAGATGAGTTATTTGATAAGCTAACTCATGCTCGCATTTTTACGAAAATCGACTTGCAGTCAGGATATCACCAAGTCCGTATTCGGCTTGCCGATATACCTAAGACTGCATTCCGAACACGGTTTGGACACTATGAGTTTTTGATGATGTCCTTTGGGTTAACCAATGCACCCGCAACATTCATGACACTTATGGATAGTGTCTTGAAGCCATATTTGGGCAAATTTTTCATTGTTTTTCTCGATGACATCCTAGTCTATAGTGCTTCTGAAGAAGAGCACTTACAACATCTCAAGCAGGTGTTTGAGTTGTTACGTACAAATAAGTTATATGCCAACGAATCTAAATGCGATATTCTAAAAGATGAAATTCATTATTTAGGGCATGTTATTTCATTTCACGGCCTATACATGGATCAATCCAAAGTGGATACCATCAGAAAATGGCCTCCTCCTAAAAATCTAAAAGAATTACAGATATTTTTAGGATTTGCAGGTTTTTACCAAAGGTTCGTTAAAAACTATGCTCAGCTTGTTGTTCCTATGATGGATCAACTTAAAGGCAAAGGGAAAGCTTTTCAGTGGGGATTCGCTTAACAGCACAGTTTTGATACACTCAAGGATGCATTAGCTACAGCTCCTATACTGGCTATTGTAGATCCTTTGAAACCATTCGTTTTGGAAACGGATGCCAGTGATCGTGCTATTGGAGCATTCCTATTACAAGATGGACGGCCGATTGCATTTGAAAGTAAGAAGCTTGATGCAGCTCAGCAGAACTATTCTACTTACGAACGCAAACTCTATGCAATTGTGTCGGCCTTAAAAACATGGCGGCATTATCTATATGGTGCTCAATTTGAGATTGTGTTTGACCATGAAAGCATCAAATGGTTTACACAACAAACAGATTTAAAGGGTCGAAAAGCCAGGTGGCCGAGATCCTTCAAGAATATGATGCCAAGCTAAGGTATCGCAAAGGCCGATACAATGTAGTGGCAGACGCTCTAAGTAGAATTCCAGAGATCAATTCGCTCTTGTTCATGGAACAAACCTATCAGGAGGTCGCGTGACACGTCCAAATCTACGCACAATAGGTGGCTCAGGCTCAACCACAACCTGTGGTTCCACTCTATCTTGTCCTTGCTCCTCTTGAGCCCTGACATTTTGTCTTGCACGCGCAGGTCCATCTTCTTGGAAGACAACTCTTCTAATCTCCTCAACCCTCTCTGGTTTAGAATGATATTTGGATTCATTAAAGTGAACATCATTGCTGCGGACAACCTTTCTGGATTCGGGATCCCAAAGTATGTACCCCATCTCACCAGAATTACCATAGCCTAGAAAGATGCACTTTCTACTCTTTGGCTCAAGTTTGTTCCTAAATTCCTTTGGAACGTGAGTATATGCCTCACAGCCAAAGACTCTGAGATGCTTGTATGAGGGCATTTTGCCTGACCATACCATCTCTGGCACTGAATCCTTCTACAAAACCTTGCTAGGAGATCTATTTACAAGATGAACATCTGTTGATACAGCTTCAGCCCAAAACCCATTTGGAAGCTGTACATTAGACAACATACTTCTGACCTTCTCTTGTATGGTCCTATTCATCCTCTTAGCAACACCATTTTGAGGAGGATTGTAAGGAGCAGTAAGTTCACGTTTTATACCTTTTGACTCACAAAAGTTCTGAAAGGCCTTTGAAACATACTCTCCACCATTGTCAGTGCGTAAGCATTTAAGCTTCTTGCCACTCTGATTCTCCACAAGTGTCACAAACGTTTTGAAAACACTAAACGCTTCATCCTTGTGATTGAGAAAGTAAACCCATACTTTCCTCGAGTAATCATCTATAAATGTCATAAAGTAAGAAGCTCCCCCTAGAGATAGGTTAGGCATAGGTCCACACAAATCACTATGAACAAGTGCCAACTGTGTATCTCTTCTATTGCTTCTATGCTTATGTGGCTGTTGTGTTTGCTTACCATACAGACAATGTTCACAGAATTCAAAATCATTAAATGAAAAGCCAAGCAAATAACCAGAACGAGACAAGATTTCCATTCCCTTCTTGGACATATGTCCTAACCGGCTATGCCACAAAGAAACGTTCGGCTGCTCGGTTACATTGATTACATTTTTAGAGACATTTGATACATAAATCATGTAAAGTCCTCCAGACTTTACTCCATGTGCTACTGTCATAGAACCCTTGGATATCTTCCACATGTTCTGTCCAAAAGTGGTGACGTAGCCAGCATCATCAAGTAAACCTGTGCTGATCAAGCTCTTTGTAATTGCGGGAACATGTCTCGCATTATTCAACGTGAAAGAAGAGCCATTCTGAAACTTCAATTGTACATCTCCAACACCTAAGATCTCACATGTCTTCCCATTGCCTAGCCGAACATGATCTTTAGTGGTCACATAAGAGGTAAACCACTCCTTGTTTGGAGACACATGAAGTGATGCCCCTGAGTCTATAATCCAGTCACTCAGTGCATTTCCATCAGATGCTGTAAGAAGAGCTGAGTCCATTGCATTCTTCAAGAAGTAGATGTCTCCTGACACTAGACTGTCATCCTCTGCAACAGTGTTTGTCACATTTATTTCTTGAATCTTCACTGAGGACTTGTTCTTCTCACCATGGTCTTCAGCTTTCTCTTTGCCTTTTTCTGCTTTCCATTCTCTGCAGTCTCTTTTCATGTGACCCTTCTTGCCACAATGGTAGCATTCTATGTCACTCTTGCCTTTAGCACTGCGGGACTTGCTACGAGACTGATTCCTCTTTCCACCTTTGTACTTTTCTTTGGTCCTTCCCCTAACAACTAAGGCTGTTCCTTTGCCTTTGTCCATTGTCTTTCTATTGGTTTCTTCAGTAAGCAGACTTCCTTCTACACCTGCTATGTTCAAACCATCTGGAGGTGCATAATTACTCAAAGCTGTGCGAAAAGTGTCCCACCTTTCCGGCAATGTGATCAACAGGAACATAGCTCTAACAGGTTCATCAAACTTGACACCTTGAGCTGACAAGTGACTGTAGATTGTGTTGAATTCATTCAGATGATTGGACATAGGTGTCCCTTCTTTCATCTTCAAGTCAACAAGCTTCTTAAGCCAGTATACCTGTGAAGATGCACTCTGCTTCTCATAAAGATCACTCAGCTTTAACCATGCTTGATAAGCCGACATCTCGTCTGCTACATTGAAGTAAACGCTTTCTGCCAAAGTCAGCATAATGGTAGAAACTGCCAATTCATCCATTTCGCTCCATTCATCTTCGTCCATATCTTCTGGTTTTATCCCCTTGAGCTTTATAGGTTTTATCTGCTTCTTTTGTACCAACACGTGCCAAATCTGCTTCTTCCACAATGGGAAATTGGTTCCATCCAGCTTCTTGATATTGTAAAGAGCAGTGTCCTGTGATCCAGCCATAGCTACGCTTCACAGTAGTTTACTTTCCTGGGAAAAATTCGCCACAGTTTCCCCTGTAAACTGACCTCTGAACCAATATCAACCTGTCAAATGAACCAAGAAAGCTTCAGATTCTGCAGAAATTTTGGCAGAGTCTCCTTTGTAAAATGGCTCTGGTGTACTCAAAAACAGCTCAAAAACACTGTCTCTCTGACACTCTAAGCTGCGGGTAAACCTGTCCTGCACCTGTACTGTCTCTGACTGTCCTGTCACTGTCCTGTAAGCATAGACTGCAACAATGCCTCAACCGCAGTAAAGCAAAGATGCAATCCCAATTGTCTAACTCACAGTCAATACATCCTAGCTGCCTATCTAAGGGTGCTCGAGGGATCGCTCCAAGACCTGTATCACCGAAAGGATCTCAACATTCGAGAATCCCCCAGCTCAATAAAACCTCACTCGACCCTCAACAAAGGCTGCAGTAAATTTGACAGTACATAGACTTCCCACAAAGTCATACATCCACAAATTTCCCACTGTATGCTGTAACCGCTGCGGCGGTTGTTTGCTGCGTGACTCACAGCCAGCAAACCCTCAACAAACATACATCATCTCTGACAATACTTCCCATGTGGAAGTACCTGCAATGTCAGGATGAAATCTGGAATATCAAGCAGCAAACACAAGCTACCTGATGAACTAGTGGATGTCGCCTATAGTCTGTGTGTAGATGCGCCCGTGTCGTATGTGACACGCCTCCAAGAACTGTGAGCCGTCCTTCGATGTGTAGACAACCACAAATCAACACTCTGGGAGTGTCGATATCCTCAGCACCTGCAGTCGTAGGCTGAAAACCCCAAATTTGTAGAGTCGGATCTGCACCCGCTGAGATCACGTAGTCGAAAATGGCATGTGCAGAACTTTGTCGAAGTCGAACGGTGGCCGAGATGACCTCAAAATGAAATTCTGACAACACCGAGCCCTTCGGGCTCACCCACGAGATTTGGGGCCGTGTCTTCGCCTGTCGAATTTCACTCCAATCTGAGCTGGTGACTCTAGCCTCCTACAGTGCTGCCCCGAGCCTCGATCTGAGCTCTGATACCAGTTGAAGGAGTACGAGCGAAAGTGCGACGCGAGAGAGAGAGTGCGAGAGGAAGAGCACGACGATATGGTGAACTCGCTCTACTGTAATGTGTAGAGCATAGTGAGTTCTTATTAGGTTTTAACAAAAGAATATGTGTACATATCTGGCGGCCCGCCCACTTACCTGGGTGACCACATTGGGCTTTATACCCCAACAACCAGAAGTCCATGTCATCACCCCATGTTACCTTCCATATCACCACAGTCAAAAGTTTGTCCTTACACTTGGCTTGCCATGTCACCCTAACCGCCACCTCATCCACCACCCTCAAGTGCCACCTTGCATGCCACCTCACATTAGATGCCATGTCATCCACCACCTCATGACCACTTGTCTGTGGTGCTTGCATGGCTCATCACATCACTCGCCACCTCACAAGCAACTCTCCAACTGACCATCTACCTTTTTACCACCTAAACATTCCATGTCACCATTTTTCCATGTGATCACATGACATGGCAGATGAGGAGGATCTCGTTCGCCACATCATCTTGCCACCTTTGCAATCCATGTCATCAATTATCCACATCACCCTGCCACATAGACAACCATGTCATCCATGCATGACACCTCAACATCCACATGATTTATTTTTAAGTTTAATAAATTATTACAAATGAATAAAAAAAATATAGATAATATAGCATAATTATTAAAGTGCCACTCAAAGAAAATTAATTACTATTTATTAGTGGAAATTGTGCTGCCCTGGACTGTCAAGAGGGATTATGATGGCCTTGAAACTTTGCAAGGACAGGGATTAGTGTGCTTCCCCTGTCCCTACAAAGTTTCATTGCTATACGTCCCGCCTCGCCGATCCAGGGCAGCACAATCTCGCTAATTTTTTGGCTTTGGGCTCTGCGAGGGCTCAACGACCAAACGTTGGCAATTGTGCCACCCTTAACCATCGAGAGGGATTGCGATGGACATAAAACTTTGCAAGGGTGGGGATTAGTGTCGCTAGCCGCTATATTTGGATCTTGGGTTGCACTACCTTGGGTCCCCGCCGAGGGCGTAGACCCTAGTGTGGAAGGATAGTGAGTACACCCGTAAATCGAAGCACTAGCTAGTTTTTCGGACTCTAGCACACGACCAGAGCGTAGATACATGTGCTTTGGGTGCCCTACAAGTGTCGACAAGTACCCTCAAAGGTTACTTGCTTTGTTTTGTGGGTGTTTTGCACCCTGTTTTCTACTTGATTTTTTCTTGTTTTTGATGTTTTTTTAATGTTTGATTTAAAAAAAAATAAAATTGAAGTGTGTGATAGCTCGAAACGAGCGTATCACTTAGAGGGTCGCTGTGTGCTTTACAACACAATTTTCGGGCATCTGACGTTCCGTTGGTCCTCAAAAATCAATTTTTAGCTACGTGTGAAGCTAAAATTCGTTTTTTTTAAAAGGCGATTGAGGCCTAGGCCTGAGCGTGAGCTTGGGCTTGGGTCTGGGAGATATTCTCGATCCCGGTCATACCTTTAATTTTTTTTAATTTATTATTATTATTATTTTTAAAAGGATAAGGCCGCCGCGACCTGCGCGAGAGCACACACACACTTTCTCTACCTACTTCTAACTAATACACCTACTCTTACACACTAACACACTCTATTAACTCTCACTAATCTACTTCCTACTTACTGTACACAGAAAACTAACTACCTTAATACACAGAGAATAAACACAGAACCTTTGAAATCTCTATTAACAAAGAAAACTAACTACCTTAATACACAGAGAATAAACACAGAACCTTTGAAAACTCCATTAATAAAAAAAACACACAGTATAACACCAAATCCCTCTTCTCAACACACACACACACTCCTTCCTTACCTTTCCTACAATAGAAATTGCACCACGGAGAAGCACAGAGTGCTACTAGAGCTTGGTGTATGGCATTCCCCGACAGCGGCGCCAAAAATGTGCGCGTATGTCGCACGTGTCAATGCAAGGAACTTGCCGATACACCGTGTGCGAGCCACAAATGGCTCCAAGCACACAACAAGCCTAAACTAGTAAGCTCAAAGAAGGCGATGGTGTGTCACTCACCGCTCTACGCTTGCTTCGTGGAGGATTCCTCGCCGCGAAGAAGAAGGAGACGCCGCTACGCCGCGCTCAACCGCTTCACCGCCGTCGTGCCTTCGTAATGCTCGATCGCACACACACTCCCTCTCTCTCTCTCCCTCTCTCTCTCTCTCTCTCTCACACACACACACACAAGGAGATGAAGAAGAAGAAGATGGAGATGGAGCAAGAGCACTCTTCAATTGCACAAATGAGAGAATGAGTGAATTTTAGGTTTAGTTGACTTTTATATGAGCTCGCCCCATTCACACTTTGGCGCCCATGCTTAGCCAACTAATCCCTTGAATGTTCCAGTTAGAGTGCGCCTCTCATCGGCGATCACTCTTACCCTTTTCCTATTGGACCGACAAGCCCGGTACCTGACTCTACCAAATAAATAATACAATGTCCGCCGTAGGTTAGAACATCCGTCGTAGGTGATAGGGTGTCCGTGAGCTGTTGAGGGTTAACAGAAAACCAAACAAGCGACCGGGCTTCCTCCGCAAGCAAGGCTTCTATTCCATCAGAAGTGACCTCCAAACTAGGCGGGATTTTTTAGGTTTTGTCCTTAAAAAATACACTAAAGGATGGTTTTGTGTGAACACTCCAACCAATGTTCACCAAAATCTATTTTAGAAACCAATGGAAAAAAGAAGAGCATTGGGAATAAATCGGTTTCTAGTGAAAATTTTAGGGTTTTTGGTGCTTTCTGGCTTGCCATCGGGGAACCTTAGTGTTTGGTAGAGTACGTGGCAATGCTCTTATTAGAAACACCTTTTTAGAAGGAAGAGTTCTGAGATGGGCGCCCACAATCATGAACAAATGTGTGGTGATGACGGAAGCGTGTCACTCTCTTTCTTTCTCACACTCCTTTTCTGCACATCGCACTTTATCTCTTGCATTGGTCATGTGCCGTCAACTAGGTCTTCCTGGGTATAAAAATTTAGCAAGCGGTCCTGAGTGGATGTGATTGAATTGATGGCAATATTCAGAGGCTGCAATACTAGAGTTAAGCTCACTGGTCACTGTATGTGGAGACTTGGGCAAGTTTCATAATTGTTGATGTGAATACAAGGTATTGTGTTGCAATCAAATAGTTTTGGGTAGTTTGTTTTGTTTCAGGTTGGATGAAATGGTATCATTGTTGACTTGAGAGAAATCAAGTTTGCTACAACGAGCCAGTGCATGGTGTATGAACAAGTCAAGAATTGCATGGACATTGAAATTTTTATTGCAACTATGATCCCATTGTACTTATCATAATTTGCAGTTCTTAAGAGCTACGAGGCCAAGCATGCCCAACACACTGCTTACTGCCTGTTGATATTTTTCTCTGGTTCGGTCCAGATTGCTTTATGATCCATCACTCGCTCTCGATCTTGGTTTATGTGGCCTTAAATGTCCACAACATTGCTATCTAATTTGCCTCGAAGGTGAAACGATAGCTCTTTTTGGTAATTGATAGCATGACCTTTGCAAAACCCCGCAAGGGTGCTTGTTAAAAACCAACCCTACTCGGCTCACCACCTCGCTCCCTGCATTTTCTATTTGCCACCATGTGACCAATGTGAATTCCATTCTCCATAGCTAGCTAGAATCTATTATGTCATTAGATGGAATCTTTACAGATTCCATCCATCCCAACTTTCTTATGTACATGGATTGATTTGGGTGCTCTATTAGGTGCTCTACTGATGTTCTAGTGTTCTAATGTGTATATGCTCTCAGTTGCTCACATTTTAGGTGTTCTCAAGGTTGGACTAGAGTGATAGTAGGTTCGCTTTGTATTGAAGTTTTGTGTGGCATCTCTCTCTCTCTCTCTCTCTCTCTCTCTCTCTCTCTCTCTCTCTCTCTCTCTCACACACACACACACACACACCCACACACACCCACACACACTCGTCCACATTTCACTCTCCACCTCTCTCTCTCTCTCTCTCTCTCTCTCTCTCTCTCTCTCTCTCTTTACACACACACACGCGCGCACGCACGCACACACACAAACACACGCTGTGCTCTTTTGGAAGTGTCACCATTGTGCCTATGTGTGTGTGTGTGTGTGTGTGTGTGTGTGTGTGTGTGTGTGTGTGTGTGAGAGAGAGAGAGAGAGAGAGAGAGAGAGAGAGAGAGAGAGAGAGAGAGAGAGTTCTGTCCGTATGCTCTTTTGTGTGCATGTTAGAGAGCAAAGCAGATAAGGCAATAGAGACAGTGAGAGAAACACACCTCGGAGAGAGTACAGATGTAGCACGCCATTGCAACTCCAATGCCTGCTCTGTTGAGGGCCCCTTTGCAGACTCCGACAATGGCGACATTGAGCTCCTTTCTGGCATAAATTCAAACTTGATGCTTCGCGATTGTGTGTGTGTGTGTGTGTGTGTGTGTGTGTGTGAGAGAGAGAGAGAGAGAGAGAGAGAGAGAGAGAGAGAGAGAGAGAGAGAGAGAGAGAGAGAGAGAGAGAGAGAGAGAGAGAGAGAGAGAGAGAGTTCTGTCCGTATGCTCTTTTGTGTGCATGTTAGAGAGCAAAGCAGATAAGGCGATAGAGACAGTGAGAGAAACACACCTCGGAGAGAGAGAGAGAGAGAGAGAGAGAGAGAGAGAGAGAGAGAGAGAGAGAGAGAGAGAGAGAGAGAGAGAGAGAGAGAGAGAGAGAGAGAGAGAGAGAGAGAGAGAGAGAGAGAGAGAGAGAGAGAGAGAGAGAGAGAGAGAGAGAGAGTTCTGTCCGTATGCTCTTTTGTGTGCATGTTAGAGAGCAAAGCAGATAAGGCGATAGAGACAGTGAGAGAAACACACCTCGGAGAGAGAGAGAGAGAGAGAGAGAGAGAGAGAGAGAGAGAGAGAGAGAGAGAGAGAGAGAGTTCTGTCCGTATGCTCTTTTGTGTGCATGTTAGAGAGCAAAGCAGATAAGGCGATAGAGACAGTGAGAGAAACACAGCTCGGAGAGAGTACAGATGTAGCACGCCATTGCAACTCCAATGTGTGCTCTGTTGAGGGCCCCTTTGCAGACTCCGACAATGGCGACATTGAGCTCCTTTCTGGCATAAATTCAAACTTGATGCTTCGCGATTGAGTTTTGCCCAAAACAATTAAAAGCGCCTATTTATTTATTTATTAATTTCTCAAACTCGATGAGTTATGTGGTATGACATGTAACCCGTTAGGTCCTTGGCCATGTAACTCATCGAGCTACGTGGTAGGGAGTCGATGGGTGATGTTGTCGTGCCGCTTTGCGGGCACGGGGTGAAAGATATAAAGCTGCATACATATTTGAGGTTTTGTCAAACTTATGGACGATGTTGGCGGCTGTTATGTCAGTGTTAACCCTCACGGCACACGGACACCCATCACCTACGATGGACGCGTATTATGTATTTGGTAGAGTCAGGTACCGGGCTTGTCGGACCAATAGGGAAAGGTAGAGTGATCGCCGATGAGAGGCGCACTTTAACTTGGACATTCAAGGGATTAGTTGGTTAAGCATGGGCGCTCAAGTGTGAATGGGGTGAGCTCCTATAAAAGCCAACTAAACCTAATTTTTACTCATTCTCTCATTTGTGCAATTGAAGAGTGCTCTTGCTCCATCTCCATCTTCTTCTTCTTCACCTCCTTGTGTGTGTGTGTGTGTGTGTGAGAGAGAGAGAGAGAGAGAGGGAGAGTGTGTGTGCGATCGAGCATTACGAAGGCACGACGGCGGCAAAGCGGTTGAGCGCGGCACGACTGCAGCTTCTTCTTCATCGCGGCGAGGAATCCACCACGAAGGCGAGCGTAGAGCGGTGAGTGACACACCCTTTGTTTTCTTGAGCTTGCTAGTTTAGGCTTGTTGTGTGCTTGGAGCCGTTTGTGGCTCGCATACGGTGTATTGGCAAGTCCCTTGCTTCGACAGTGCGGCAAGGAGCGCACAGTCAGCAAGAGGTAGCATAAACGTATGCTCTATGTGGGTTTCTAGAGTAAAAGGGCTCTCGGTAGGGGCTAATAGGGTGGTAGGTGAAGGAGATTCAAGCTGAGGTTTTCTGGCTTGGGAATGTAGAGCTTGAAGTGCTGAGTCTGCTGGTCTAGACGGATCATCAAATAGAGCTATAGAGTGCAAGATATTTGGCTTTGAAGTTGGAAGTGATTGCAGATTCCAGACGGATAGGTCAAGTGATGCCAGGTAGTCCGGACCAGTTTGGGACTATGGGTGTGTAGTTCTTGACTTGCTACATGTGTAAACAACCATCATTTAAAGTTGTTTAACAATACTTGCTACCTTAATAAGTCTTACTAGAAAGAAATTGGCCATTGATTGACACGATGTGATTAAAATGGTCTAACAAACTGATCCGACCAACACCTAGGGACGATGTTGCGACACATAATAAAAATAATGGGTGCCAATGTCAGTCCCAAAGACTCATATTCTCTACATAATTAAAATAATGGGTGCCAGTGTCACTCCCAAAGACTCATATTCTCCACATGTTTAATATGTCTCATATAGGGATGTCCCAAAAAAATGACATCCATCAAGTATGAGATGTACTTGTGTGTAAAGGTAACTGTAAATACTCAGCAACATGAGTTAGAGGGACCGTCAAAAATCTTGCTCCACACCGACTAAAAAAAACCCCACGAGTTCCTAGACCATGTTGCTCCTCTTGTGACAACATGTATCAAACAAAACCCTACCATGTAGGACCATAACTTCATAATGCAAATTGTATCTGGGACACTACAGCCCGCAAAATTCTTTGCTTCTACATGACCTTGTCATGCCTCTGAAGAGCAGAATGGATGCAAGTATTCAAGCTTATATATCCTACTTAGAAAAGAAAATCAAAGAGTATTCAAAAATGGAATAAAACCAAATCATATGCATACCTGGAGGTTGAACATAACATTCACTTACCCGTAGTCAAGTGCATATTGCTAGGTTTCAGGCCAATTACCCGTGACCGATTATGGCCGGGCGGGCGACCGCCCACTTATTCACTTTGGTTATAATGAACAATAAGGAGAGTGAGAGTAATTCTCTCACAAGATCCACCAAACAGAGGGTCTACTGTCTTCCTCCCCTTCCCCTTCTCCCTTGCACTCTTTGCATCATAGGTCCATCAATTGGTATCAGAGCCCAAGAGGCAAACCTCCCTATCCCTTCTCCCACCCCGCGCGTGCCGCAATTCCAAATCAAGAATTGGAGCTTAAGGTTCTGTAGGAAATCGAGCACCTCCTTGGATGCAATTGGCCCAGAGCAGAACTGGGGGCAACAGAGAAGCTTGAAGAAAATGGAGTAGAGTAGGCTTTGAGACCTTGAGCATACTGAAAAGGAACAGAATCGAGTACCAATGCTTGAGGAGACAGGTTGGCACCGAGTACAGACAAGCAAGAAATTCAAGGAGGCTTGCAAGAAGTGAGAGCAAGGCTTGCAGGACGAGCTCACTGTGTGTATATAGGTGCAGTAGGACCGGGTGGTAAAAGGCTTGGTCGACATTCGAAGGCAGGAGTAGAGTAGACCGAATTTTGGCATATCGGGGTAGCTAGGCAAGTCGCGACAATGAGCTCATGACATCATGAGCAAGAATCTTAGGCAAGGTCAAGGATGAAATCAAGGCAAAGAACCAAAGGCAAAGCGATTCAGCAAGGCTGAAGGGCATCAAACACACACTCTCTGCAAAATCTGCAAAATTGTCAGTAAGTAGAAATTGAACTTTTCTTAAACAACTTTGATTATACCCTTATGTGCAAGCGTTCAATCCCACCAAAACTATCCAAACTCGCTCTCGGACACCCCGAGCTTAAGAGTGGGAGCGAGAGAGAGAGAGATTCTCAGTGTGTGAGAGGGAGCTTTAAATAGCAACTGAGAGAGAGAGATAGATAGATAGATAGATAGATAGATAGATAGATAGAGAGAGAGAGAGAGAGAGAGAGAGAGAGAGAGAGAGAGAGAGAGAGAGAGAGAGAGAGAGAGAGAGAGAGAGAGAGAGAGAGAGCTCCGGCTTTGGCACCGACATCGGCGGGAGTGCCTTTGACATTGACGCTTTGCCATTTTGACACCGAGTTCAGAGTCTTGCACCAATTCGACTGGGTTTGACACCGATTTTGGTGACACTCTTTACACAGGCGAATTTCCGACATCCAACTGCAACATGGAGCATTCCTGCGGACGAGCATTTTCCCGCGGATGATCGTGCTTGCCACACGCACGGGTGAAGTGCCTCTTTGACCGAGGAGTGACACTTGGCATCGGCACCAAGCGCACCGATTGGACCTTACGACACGGTTTTTGGCTATGACACCTTTGGCAGCTATTCAACTAGCACATTTCCGCATGATGGCAAAAATCGGCACATACCGACACCAACACGTAGGTTATAGGTTACAGGGGGCTTTTAAGTCTATTCATGCACAATTTCTCCAGGTTTCTAGACACTTACAGACACAACGCTTTTTTTAGACGATTTTAGCAGTCTTTTCAACAGCAGTTTCTCTGCTGACATATGTGTTGACAAATGCATTTTTTGTGTGAGCACACCTAGTGCTATTGAGCTCTTTTGAGAGCACATAACACTTTTACTGCATGCAATAGTTTTTGGTGCCTTTTTGAGCGCGGTTCACTCATGTACATTAAGTTGCGGACACTGCCTATTGTACTATGTGTGGAGCCATTTTTGGCTACTATGGCAGTTTTTCCCGGACGTTTTTGAGACTCGAACCGAAAGGGCCCTTTCTGAGACTGTGGCTAGTCTTGATGTGTCTGCATTAGCTTTTGGAGGGTCGATAGCGTGAGGTTTTCTTTGAGCTGGGGTATTCTCAAATGTTGAGATACCTTCGGCGATACAGGTAGCTAGAATTCTCCTTTACGGTACCCTCACCATAGGACATGTATCTGAACAATTTTTTGTGCTTTTGACGCCAAATTGGCGGTCACACAACATTGGTTTTGTGTAGTATATGCCCAATGGTTCTTTTTTGAGCAGTTTATGCGTTTTTGAGTTGAGTTTTGACTCCTCATGCAAAGGGGACTCTGTCGAATTTTTCTCGCGAGTCCATTTTATGCATTCTTGGCACTTCTAGTTATTCTTACCCAGTGATTGTACTACATTTTGGTTCAAGTTTTTGCTCCTATTCTAGGGAAAAATCTGCCAAAATTATCCCAAGAAATTTGCCATAAAGTTTTTGGCTACATTCTCTTAATCATGGCTGCGAGTAGTGTTGGAATTAGGGTTGCAGAGAAACACACAGAGATTTGAGAAGACGAAGGAAGCCCAAGGCACACAAGTGAGAGTGTATTACTTAGTGTGCAAAGGAAAGATAGATAGCCCTAGAATGATGGGCGTATATACAATGCACAAGGGGAAAACCCTCCTAAAGAGGGAAAAAATGCCTCGACAGTCCTAGTGTGTTCACACACATCACTACCACATGTATATGGTAACAAATCCCCCTTGGAGTGATGCGGTGAACGAGAGCTGGCACATGAGTAAAGGAAAGTGCCATGCCCTGAGGACATGATCATTCCACAAAGGGGAGTAAGCCCAAAGCTTTGCGGAAAGCTTCAAGCTTCTCACGAGACAATGCCTTTGTGAAAAAATCTGCAAGGTTGTCCTGTGTTAGCACATAAGCCAAGCTGATCTCTCCTGTTGAGAGCCTCTCCCTGACATAGTGGTAATGCACCTCAATGTGCTTTGTGCAAGCATGAAAAACTGGGTTCCTTGCAACTGCCAATGTGCTCTGACTGTCATTATATATAGTGTTGGCAGTCTCCTGTCCAACACCCAAATCAGCCATAAGGAGTCTGAGCCATACACACTCAACCGTAGTTGTGAAGACTGCCCTATACTCAGCCTCACAACTAGAAGTGGCCACAATAGGCTACTTCTTACTCAACCATGATATACATGAACTACCAAGCATGAAAAAAAACCACTTGTGGACACTCTCGTGTCAAAACAACCAGCCCAATCTCAGTCCGAAAAGCATGTAAGTCTGGCAGCAATGATCCCCCCTTGGGATAAAACAAGCCAAGATGTAAAGTGCCACTAAAGTAGCAAAAAATCCTCTTGACATTCTGCCAATGCTTAGACCCTGGGCTAAGCATAAATTTGTTGATCAGTGAGACTGCAATCTCCGTATCCGGCCTCGTGTTGCATACATAAATGAGGAGACCGACAACAGTTTGGTAAAGAGTGACATCAGCAGGATCACCAGCATCATGTAGACTCAACTTCAAACCTGTTTCCATGGGAGTGGCAATAGGTTTGCAATCCTCAAGTCCAAGCTTTAGTAATGTCTCTATGTAAATTTTCTGACACAAGGCAATACCACCATTACACTGCTTAAACTGTATACCCAAGTAATGATGCAATAGCCCTAGATCTTTCATCTTGAAAGTAGCATTCAAATCAGCCTTAAATTCAGCAATATGTCTCTCATTTGGTCCAGTGATCAGCAAATCATCGACATAAAGAACCACGATGAGAAGAACATCACCCTCACGCTTTACAGACAATGTGCTTTCCGTTGGACTGTTACGAAAGCCTTGTTTGACCAAATGAGTGTCAGCTTTCTCATACCAAGCACAAGGAGATTGATTCAACCCATACAAAGCCTTCTTACATCTGCACACTTTTTCCTCTTGTCCTTTCTTGACAAAACCCTGAGGCTGCGTTACATAAACTTTCTCAAATATGTCACCATTCAAGAAAGTAGTAACAATTTCTGATTGATGTACATTCCAACCAAAATGAGCTGCCAATGCACATAGAAAACGCACAGTAGTCATACAACAAGTGGGAGAAAAAGTCTCTTCATAGTCTATGCCTTTTTGTTGTGCATAACCCTTTGCAACAAGTCGAGCCTTATGGCGATCGATCTCACCATTCGGTTTGCGTTTTAACTTGTAAACCCACTTCATACCAATGGCCTTTTTGGCAGGAGGCAAATCACCAGCATTCTAATTGCATTCTGGAAGTAGTCATTCTGATTGCATGGCATCCATCCAAGTTTCTAAATTCTGTGCTTCATCAAAAGATAGAGGTTCCTCAACACCATGTAGGCTAGACACAGCCAAAGCATAACAATCTGATGCATAAGATGCATGGTGAGAGCCTAAATGAGTATGACTAGACAAAGGTGCATCCAATTTACCGTCACGCAATGTATGCACTAGCCATTTTGGCATACCTCTAGCCTGCTCATTTTCAGCCCTTTCCTCATCAAGTACATCATGTACATCTGCATCAGTAATAGGCTGATCTGTAACATTTTCAGAAACCCCCATAGACTGTACATTTGCCTCGTTGGAATTCACATTTGAACTTCCACCACTTAAAAGAGGCAAAACAAGTGTCATAAATGTCTTGTGAGCTTACATTACTGTCTCTAGTACATGACATCAAGAGCTGAACAGAATCTTCCACAACACTACATCCCGTGAAACCGGAATACGCTTTGTTTGCTGATCATACAACCTATAACCTTTGCTTTCAGCACTATAACCAACACAAATACATTTGATAGCCTTATCATCCAATTTTGTGCGCTATGTTTGTGGCACCAAAGCATATGCCAAATAGCCAAAAACACGCATGTGCTCAATAGAAGGCTTTCTATCATGCCATGCTTCATATGGAGTAATAGACTGCAAAGATTTTGTAGGACACCTATTAAGTATATAAGTGGCACACATGATGGCCTCAAGCCAAAAAGAATGCGGAAAAGCTTGACTTTTGATCATACATCGTGCCATTTCCATAAGTGACATGTTTTTCCTCTCAGCAACACCATTTTGCTGAGGCATATAAAGCACTGTACATTGGTGTTTTATCCCACCACTAGCCAGAAATGCATTAAATTCATGAGACATATACTCCCCCCATCGATCGGAACGGAGGGTGTCCATAGTACATTTCGATACATTTTCAGCCATAGCCAGAAATTGTTTGAAGCACATAAAAACTTTGGACTTTTCTTTAAGCGGAAATACCCATGCATGCCTGGAGTAATCATCAATGAAAGTCACAAAGTAAAGGTAATTGGCCAAGGACGGAGTTTGCATGGGCCCACAAACATCACTATGCACAAGCTGCAACCTGCATGTGGCCCTAACTGAACCATCCTTTGGAAAATTCAAACGTTGCATCTTACCCAAAATACAGTCTTCACAAACATGTTTGACAGGTGCTTCAAGAAGCGGCAAAGAAGCAACCATATCAGATTTTTGCAAACGCAGCAAATTGGCAAAATTCAGATGACCAAAACGTGCATGCCAAAGTTTTGCATCTGAAATAGCCCTTGAATCTGCAACTACATTTGCAAAATTTTTTCCACACTTGTCATACAAAGTGAGCTTATACAGCCCACGGGACAAAAGGCCAGATGCAACAATTTCATCACCAAAACTGAGATCATGAACTGTACATCTGTCATCCACAAATTTGACTACAAGTCCAAGTCTAGCAAGTGTGGATACAGACAAAAGATTGTTCTTAATCCCAGGTACATAAAGTGCATCAACAAGTGTGAAGGAACTGCCATTTGCAGTAGTAAGCACAATCTTTCCAACTCTTTGTACCAGATAAGAGGCATTGTTGGCACAAGTGACTGAATTCCCATGAGGGGCAGACTTGAGAGAGGTGAACAATTCACGATGTGAGGTAATGTGCTTTGTAGCACCACTGTCGAAATACCACACATGGGAATCTACAACAACTGACATGCATGCATCATGGACAACTGGATTGTAAGTGCACTCTGCACTAAAAGCCCATTCTGCATCAACATCAGCAACACAATCTCCTTTCACAGAAGACTCAAAAATGGCTTCATTTGTAGTGGAACCACCCTCTTTCTTCTTAGCCTCTTTGACCTTCAACTTAGGACACTGCTTGATCAAGTGATCATTAGCTTTACAATAATGGCAGTGCATCTTCTTTTTGCCCTTATCACCAGAATTTCCAGACGAATTGCTGCCAGCAAAAGCATTAGGAACAGAAGTTTTGCCGCTCGCAGCAGAACCATAAGAAGTGGCTGCATTGTTGTTACCACCCTTTCTTTGAGAAGAAATAAAAGCCTATTCAACTGCACGCTGCCTACTCCTATTTTTTCTAGAAAGTGACTCTTGCAACAGCAATGTGCATAATGCATCAAACTTGACAACTTCAAGATTTCTTGGGTCATAAGTCTCCAAGTACTAGCAAAAGTCTGGTAAGAATATGATAAGGCATCAAGAACAGTCTGCACAAGGGAAACGTCTGAAATGACTTCACCTGTAGAAATAAGTTGCTCATTGATATCCTTGACACGAGCAAGGAAAGTGTCCATATCATCTTCCTCATGCATAATCTTTGATTCCAGCTCTTTATGCAGCAAAGCAATTTTAGCCTCATTGCGGCTTGCATAAAGACCTGCTAGAATATCCCAAGCCTGTTTTGCAGATTTTGTTGAACGAATGTGAGGAACAATGGTACGCTTCATAGACAACGCAATCAATGCATGAGCCTGTGCATCCTTTACATCCCAACGAGCTTGTTCTGTCGTAGGCAAAACAACTCTAATAGCAGCAATCCTTGCAGCAAGACACCTGCAACACCTGCAACATCACCTACATCCTTAGAACCAAGACGTACATCAATGTCCTGCACAATATTCTAGATGCCCTTTGACACAAGAACATGTTGCATCATATAAGCCCACATAAGGTAATTGTCCCCATCCAACCTGTCCTCAGCAGCAAACATCTTGAACACATCTGTGTTGTTGTCAGCCATGCTAAATGCTGCACCTGATGTGAAAACTACCTGAAAAGAGGAGAAACGAAGCAGGAACAACACGTGCTATATAGCACAAATTGTAGAAGATTGTAAGGCACCTGTCATGCAAAAAATGACACTGACAAAAAAAATTGCACAAAATGACGAAATAGCATGTGCAGTACTGCCTGTAGTGGAAACAGAGGTAGAAATGAGCCCGAATAAGAAATCTGAGCAGACTAAGCTCTAGGAGCTTGCCCGAAATTTTTTTCGACCTGTGAACGGTCGCCAAAGATCATAGAAATCGGAGAAAGTGAGCAAGCGTGTGCTGGAGCTGCCGGCAACTAAGCCCGGGAGGATGCAACCTGCTCTGATACCAATTGTTGGAATTAGGGTTGTAGAGAAACACACACAACTTGGAGAAGATGAAGGAAGCTCAAGACACACAACTGAGAGTGTATTACTTAGTGTGCAATGGAAAGATAGATAGCCCTAGAGTGATGGGTGTATATACAATGCACATGGGAAAAAACCTCCTAAAGAGGGAAAAAATGCCCCGTCGGTCCTAGTGTGTTCACACACATCACTACCACATGTATATGGTAATAAGTAGTGCTTCCGAAAGAGAAGATTACTACATCAAAAAGATTGATGTCTCAAATTTTTTCATTTGGCGGCAGCATATGCAAGATATTTTGATCAACAAAGGCTTGATAGCACCTTGCGTGTAAGAAGCGAGAATGTGTACACTGATGATGAGTGGGATGACTTGAAAGAGTGTGCTATGGCGACCATTCGCTTGCACCTTGGTGAATCCATTTACTTTACCATAATGGATAAAACCAATGCCAAAGATTTGTGGGATGCTCTATGTCAGGCTTGGGATAGCAACAACGCTCGGACAAGGTTTTCTTGATGAAGAAATTGATACGCATGAACATGAAAGAAGGCAGTAATGTTAGTTCTCACTTGAACGAGTTCAACAACGTGTTCTCATAGCTTACTTCAAAAGTTCTCAATTTCGATGATGAAATGAAGGCCATTTTCTTGCTATGTTTGCTACCATCATCATGGGATACTTTCAACACAACCATAAGCAATTTCGCACCTAGTGGCAAGCTAGATTTTAGTAGTGTTTCTGGTGCATTGCTCACTGAGGAGATTCGACATCAATCTCTCGATGCGAGTGGGCATGGTCATGCATATGTGGATAGTGGCAATCGTGACAAGCAAAGGCAATGTGGTCGTAGCCACGATCATTCACAGGATCACAAGCAAGGTCATAGCAAGAGTCACGGCAAAGACATGCAAAATGTAGAGTGTTACTAATGTCATAAAAAGGGACACTTGAAGAAAGATTGCCGCACAATGTAGCGTGATAAGGGCAAAGAGAAAGCAAAGACTGACAAACCTAAAGGCAGCCTTAAAATTGAAGAGCTTTATGTGGTTGAGTCTCCAACCATCAAAAAAGTTTTTGGAGTGTCAAATGATGTGTTTATTTTCACATCGGATTGGAATCCTCATGCATTGTTAGCTCATGATGAGTGTTATGTGCAAAATTGGATTGTGGACTTTTGCATCAAAAGAGG
This sequence comes from Adiantum capillus-veneris, assembly GCF_014529385.1. Taxonomy (NCBI): domain Eukaryota; kingdom Viridiplantae; phylum Streptophyta; class Polypodiopsida; order Polypodiales; family Pteridaceae; genus Adiantum; species Adiantum capillus-veneris. Next base: position 110,160,822 of record NC_140934.1, on the reverse strand, counting down.
CATTAGTAGACAGTTTACCACTCCTTACACACCCTCCCAAAACGGTGTGGCTGAGAGAATGAATATAACCATTCAGGAACGGGTCACTTCTATGTTGTCTCTATGGCCAACTTACCTCAAGAATTTTGGGGAGAAGCTGTTACGATGGTTGCTTACTTGATCAATCGGTCACCTAGTACACCACTAAAGTACAAGGTTCCACAGGAGATGTGGATCGGCAAAGAGCCCAATTATGACAAATTACGTGTATTTGGGTGTGAGGTATTCTCACATGTGCCAAAAGCGCTTAGACAAACGTTGGACCCCAAATCACACAAGTGCATCTTCATTGGAGGATATGGTGTAGACGGAGAGATAGGATATTGTCTCTAGCACCCAAAATCAAAGAAGGTCATACGCAGCTCACATGTGATATTCAACAAGTTTAAAATGCATAAAAATATAGTGAAAGACATTGAGTATCGCAGAGTACGGTTTGAGGAAGTCTCCTCACCACCAATTACACAAAATGTTGGACGTGCTAGTACACACATGTTGCTCTAGAGAGAGCGGAATCCAATGATCAGAGGCACTTCGGAGATCTACTCATACATCTCGTGCACTTGAGCATTTTGAGCCAGGATTAGACTACTTGCTAGTCTCACTGATTGCGGTGAACCCACTTGCTACAAAGAGGCCATTCAAATGGAGTCTGAGTATAACTCAATTTTAGCCAACGAAACTTGGAAATTGACAGAGTTACCTACAGGTAAACAGGAATTGCTACGCAAATGGGCGTACAAGATGAAGTATATCACAGATTAAGCCTAAGTATACGGTAAGATTGGTAGCAAAAGGGCTCAAGCAAATGAAAGGCGTAGATTTTGATGAAATCTTTTCTCCCGTGGTCAAGATGACTACATTGCATCTTGTGCTTGATCTAGTAGCCATCAAGGACTTGGAATTGGTCCAAATGGATGTGAAGATAACGTTTCTTCATGAAGATCTTGAAGAGGATGTTTACATGAAACAGCCAGAAGGTTTTACGATAAAGCTTGAGAAGCCAACACGGATAGAATTGGTGTGTAGACTCAAGAAAGCTTTTTATGGATTAAAGCAAGGCTCATGGCAATGGTACATCAAGTTTGATAAGTACATTCAGTCCCAGGGTTACATACGGAGCCAAGAGGATCACTGCTTGTACACAAAGAGGTTGAACAATGGTTCCCTCATGATTCTGACTTTGTACGTGGATGATATGCTCATAGGCGAGAAGTACATTCAGTTCCAGGGTTACATACGGATCCAAGAGGATCATTCCTTGCACATAAAGAGGTTGAACAATGGTTCCCTCATCATTCTGAATTTGTACGTGGATGATATGCTCATAGCCAGGCAATTTTCTATGAAAGATTTGGGTGATGCACATCCCTTTCTTGGTATGCGTATCAAGAGAGATCGTTAAACGTGGTATACTTGAAATTTCACAGGAAGAGTATATTCATAAGGTCTTGCAACATTTTAATATGCAAGGAGGGAAAGCATTGAGTACCCTAATGGCAGGATGTAAAAAACTTAGCAAGCATGATTGTCCCAAATCGGATGCTGAAAAGGCAAAGATGGCAAGAATTAGGTCTTCGAGCGAGCTCAACGGAGCGAGCTTTGGAGCGAGTTTTTTTTTTTTTTTTGGAGGACCTCCCTCCCTCCCTCCCCTTCCTCCTCTTGCTGCCCATGTGGTTCCTCCTCTTCCCTTGCTCCTCCTCCTCAGCTACCTCCTCTACCTCCTCTCTCCATCTACTCCTCTAGCCGCCCTCCCTCCTCCAGCAATTGCCCTTCTTCCTCAAGATTCTCCTCTTCTTTCTCTCTCTTTCCCTATCACTATATAACCTCTCTCTCTCTCTCTCTCTCTCTCTCTCTCTCTCTCTCTCTCTCTCTCTCTCTCTCTCGTCCCTCCCATTTTCCTCTCTGAGTCCCCTATCTCTCTCTCTAACCCGTTCCCCCCCTCTCTCTCCCTCTCCGCCAGTCCCTCTCTCCAGCCCTCTCCTCCCCCTTCTCTTTCTCTCCACATCCCCCCCCCCCCCCCCCCCTCCCTCTCTCTCTCTCTCTCTCTCTCTCTCTCTCTCAATCTCACTCCCTCCTCTCCCCCCCTGTCTCTTCTCTCTCTCTCTCTCTCTCTCTGTGTGTGTGTGTGTGTGTGTGTGTGTGTGTGTGTGTCCAACTCTCCTCATTGGATAGATCTTGAAGGTCTCTTGGGATAGTTTCCTACGACGTTAAAATTCTCTTCTTTTTCTTCTTCTCTCTTGATCACTCAGTCTCTCTTGCACTCTCTCTCTCTCTCTCTCTCTCTCTCTCTCTCTCTCTCTTTCCTATCTCTCTTACTGTAGGACAAAAGGGAAGAAAATGATGAGAGAGAGAGAGATAGGGGCTATCTCTCTTACTGTAGGACAAAAGGGAAGAAAATGATGAGAGAGAGAGAGATAGGGGCTTAGAGAGAGGAAAGAGAGAGAGAGAGAGAGAGAGAGAGAGAGCTAGGGATAGCGCTAGAGAAATACATTTTCCCTAACTGAAGAAAATAAGGGCAAACTTGAAATTCTCTCGATTTTTAGGTCAAAAATTGAAGGTCCGGTATTTACACTTAAACTTGTGAATTGCTTAGTTTTCTTCAAGGACCTCTCAACATATAATCAAGATTTTATAATTTTAGCTGGTTGAAAACACTATACCCCAATTTTTTTTAACTCTGATAGGGGGTTGGAGAGGGCGAGCGGGGAGAGAGGGGGGGAGGGATTGTGAGAGGGAGAGCATTGGATTTTTTTTTTCCATTTAAAGAGGAAAAAAGGAATGAGAAGGAGTTTAAGTTTTTTTTTTAAAAGGCTCTTCCAAGCAAGCAATAGTGATATCGCTATCGCTATTGCTTGCTTGGGAGAGCCTTTTTTTATAATAGCGATATCGCAATTACTATTCCTTGCTTGGGAGAGCCTTTTTTTTTTTGACTTAAACTCATTTTCATTCCTCTTGAGCCTTTTCTTTAAATTTTGACTTAAACTCCTTTTCGTTCCTTTTTTCCTCTTTAATGAAAAAAAAAGGCAATGCTCTTCCCCTCTCTCTCTCACACACAATCCCTCCCCCTCTCTCCCTCTCACAATCCCTCCCCCCCTCTCCCTCTTTTCTTTCCATCGGCCCTTCCCTTCTCTCTCTCTCTCTCTCTCTCTCTCTCTCTCTCTCTCTCTCTCTCTCTCTCTCTCTCTCTCTCTCTCTGCCCTAGCAAGCACCCTCCTCTCCATCGTTGGCCTCCCTCAAGCATGAAGGGCTGCCTTGTGGGGTGGCGTTAGATCTTAGTTGTGTCTGTTGCAAGCCCACATGCAATCACTCTTTGCTCGTCTTGCTCTACCTTGTAGTACATTCTTGCAACTCTACCTCCTAGCACCTTGCTGCTCTACCTTGCTCAGCCTCACAATTGAGCATCATAGTTTAGTCATGTTGCTCAACCTTGCTCAACCTCAATGTGCCTCCTTTTGTGCCTTACATTGGACCCTAGCCAACACGACCGCCACATACATTATCTTTTAGGTTTACACGTCTACATACTCACACACTTTAGCTGGTGTTCCTACGCTACAAGCCAACCCAGTCCTATCGTAGGTGATATGACAACCAAAGAGAAGACTACAACCCCAAAACCTTGTGAAGACACAGTCGAGCTTTGCGGTTGTCCTGGCATCTCAAAGCAAGCTTGGCTCATTGAACACCTCCAAACGGCCCTCAGTTGTGTCATGGAAGAAAATCGCAATCTCAAAGCTTGCATGAACAAGCTCAAGGCATGATTCGGCTTAATCATTAGACTCGTCACCGATGAGAGAGAGAGAGAGAGAGAGAGAGAGAGAGAGAGAGAGAGAGAGAGAGAGAGAGAGAGAGAGATTTTACTATCGTCATTGGAGGTCAAATATGACCTATGAGACCAATGTTACATGTGATGTAGTATGTGTGTGGCTAATGAGTGATACTGGATGCTCCAAAATTGTGGTGATGAAAGTCACAATGGAGAGCCCATACTGTGGATGGGAGAGGAAAGTGTATAGGTCTAAGTCATGGCTAAAAATGTGAGGGAAGTAAGTTTGGATGTGAATCTATAAGCACATGTCTATATCGTAATCCTTGTTCCCGCTTATTCTCCCACATTAAATGATCAGTTTAATATGAGAAAATCGTTTGGGTTGGTTAGATATTAGATTTTATGACATTACCTCTCTCTTAAAATCATAGTCGTCCTCGACTATGAGGTAGAAGAGATAGAGCCTTAGTCATTAGTCGATCTTGCTTAGCGGATAGAGGATCCCTTTTTACCCTACAACATCTTTCCAAGATGGATGACTAATCCATTTGGTGCTTGGGAGACATAGCTGCCGCAAGCATGTCTGCTCTTTAGTCCATTTCATTCTCCCAAGTAGAGTGACGAATTCTCCTTGGTGTTTGAGAGACATCGTCATCACAAACATGATTCTAAGCATGCATACTATTTAAATTTGTGCACACAAAAAAAGAACTAGTCCTATAAGACAAAATCATTGGTCATTTAAAAGAAATTTGTACATTTGCTTACTCTAATGTAGCATTGTAAGCATTGAAAAGGTTCATACTATCCTTAAGCTGTATTCCTTGCATCCATCTAGCATCTTCAAAAGGACAATTTTTGAACTTAATAAGATACCATCGGATAATCTTACCATGCTGCAGTACCTTGTCTTCATGCCGAAGGATAGCTTCAGATTGTAGCACCTCTTCTTGGTCTTCGATTTCAGGAGGGTCTTCAATAATTGGTTCACTTGGTGGCTCTCCTTTGTAAGGCTTAAGTAGGCTCACATGAAAAGCATTGTGTACGAGCCAATGGTTGGGCAACTTGAGTTGATAAGCCATATCATGCAACTTGAGTTGATAATCCATATCATTGATGGGATTCAAGATTTGGAAAGGACCATAGTATCTTTTTGCTAGCTTAGCATAATACTTTTGATGGCCCGTAGGATTTTTGCCCGTCGTTTGCCTCAATCGCGCTTTAGGAAACTTAAGTAAGATCCGATCATTTTCTTTCGTTAAGGCCCTTCTGTACTTGTCAGCAATAGCTTTTTGCCTTTGTTGAGAGATGGATATAGCCTACTTAATATTTTAAAAAGATTCTTGTAGGCGACGGCTAAACTCATCGACAATGAAGATCTTCCCATGTACTTTAAGTAGCAAGGGACTTTTAGGTCTTCCCTCAATTATTTCAAAAGGTGCTTTTCGTGTAGAAGTATTTACAGTATTATTGTAGGCATACTCTAAAAAAGGTAAGTAATTTTCCCATTGTGAGCATTGATCTACTTCTGTAACATAAGTCTTTAGTAGATCGAGTATTGTAAGATTGGCTATCTCACTTTGACCATCCGTTTGTGGGTAATAAACCGAAGAGAAATTCAATCTTGTTTTTAGATTTTCAAAGAGACCTTTTAAAAAATTACTGGTCATTCTAGGATCTTTATCTGACACGATGGATGTTGGCAATCCATGGTGTTTGAAAATCTTTGATATGAAGAGAGTTGCAATTTGGTGCGCCTTTATAGTCTTTTTGACAAGAATAAAGTGTGCTTGCTTGCTAAACCTGTCGACTATTGTCCATATTCCCGTATTTCCATGGATAGACTTGGGTAATCCAAAGATAAAATCCATGGATATACTCTCCCATGTTGAATTTGGGATATGCAATGGCTGGAGTAATCCAGGATTGCTTCCCTCTATCATACTTGGTCTTTTGACATACTACACATTTTGAAACATACTCTTGTATGTCCACTTTCATGGTGGGCCAATAGAAGTATGCTACTACTCCTCGGAGAGTAGGTTGAATTCCTCTGTGCACCGCATAGGGAGGAGCATGGGATTCATACATGACTTTTTTACCAAGGGATTGGGTAACACATAGCCTATTGCCATGGAGAAGATAACCATCCTGCAAGGTTAATGGTTCCTCTTTCTTCCCCAAAGCAAGGGCTGACATTATGTCTCTAAAGTCAGAGTCAGTAGCATACTCATCTATCATAGAAGATAGATCATTGTGATTAGCTATAGAAATCACATTAACTTTTGGTTGTTGTGAAAGTGCATCAACGACTTGATTGTGCTTACTATCAACGTGAGAAATATGGAAATTAAATTGCAAAAGAAAATTTTCCCACCTCATTTGTTTGTCGGAAAGCTTGGTTTGCGTCATAAAATACTTGAGACTTTGGTGGTCAGTTCGTAGAATAAATGGAGTTCCCAATAAATAATGCTTCCATGTGTTTAGGGCATGTAGAACAGCTAATAGCTCTTTCTCATAAATGCCTAAGACACGTTCATTTGTATTGATCCTTCGGCTCTCATATGCTATGGCATGCCCTTCTCGAAGCAAAACTGCTCCAAGGCAATCACCATAAGCATCACATTGGACCTCAAATGGCTTTGAGAGATTTGGAAGCATGAGGACTAATTGGGAGGTAAGCTTCTCTTTGAGCTTGTCAAAAGCATTTTGCTCCTTAGCAATACATAAATACTTAATGTTCTTCTTAATTAAGTCATGTAGTGATCTTGCTGTTTGATTTTTTTTTGCTATGAAGCCTCTATAGTATGCACACATACTAATAAATCTTCTTAGCTCATGTAGATTCCTTGGATTAGGCCATGCTTTTATTACCTCTAACTTTGATGGATCCATACGGATACCATTTTGAGAGATAATATGACCTAGGTATTGAATCTCTTGAAGGAAAAAGTTGCTTTTCTTTTGGTTGAGAAAAATCTTGTTCTCCCTCAGTGCTTGAAAAATCACTTGGAGATGTTGCTTATGTTCCTCCAAAGACTTGGATTAGACGATGATATCATCAATTGCGGTAGGGTCTAAATATTTTCTCCGTTAGATGATTGAACGTGGCCGGTGCATTAGTCAAGCCAAAAGGCATGACTAGATATTCATGAAGGCCAAACGTTGTACGGAATGCGGTCTTTAGAATATCTTCATGCATTATCCTTATTTGATGATAGACACTTTTAAAGTCAATCCTATTGAAGTAGGTAGAGCCTTGTAGCTTATCAATTAAATCTTCCACCCGAGGCACAATAAATTTGTTTTTGATAGTGAATATGGTTTAGTGATCGATAGTGCACACACATACAGTGTGTACCATCTTTCTTTTGCACTAAAAGGATTGGAGAACAAAAGGGAGAGGCGCTAGGCCTCACCATCCCTTTGTCAACCAATTCTTGGACTTGCCTCTTGAAATCGATAGGGAGGCTTGTTAGGCGGTGAGCTTCCTGGAAGGAGCTCAATGTGATGGTCATCATCCCCTCGTTTTGGAGGTAAGTCCATAGGGATATCATCGATGAGCACATCTTGGAATCCTTTTAGAAAATTAGACAAGTCTAACTCTTCTTGATTCCTACCATTTACATTTGATGGGACTCTTTGACAAAAATCATGTACGTAGAAACTGAGCTCTTCATTGATTTATCAAAAGTAAAAGGATTTATAAGTGGTATAGTATGACCACACCCACTAGCATCTATAGACATGTTCTTTCCCTTGTAGGCGAAGTAGATTCTCTTTTCAGGGAACTTCATGTTGGTAGCCATGCGATCATACCATGGAGCCCCTAGGATAGCATCCTCATGTTGGAGAGAAGAGATGAAAAAAATATTCTTTGTCGACATAGCTTTGGACATGAAGCCTCAACTTCCCAATCAAGGGAGTAACGAAGGCTTGCTGTCCCTTGAAAGTTGTGTCAGCCATTACAATATCTTGAATGCCCAATTTGGTGGCCAACTCCGTTGATATGAAGTTGTGAGTAGAGTCAGGGTCAAACAGGATGAAGGAATCATCCTCCCTTACCTTTTCCCAAGCATAGGAGAGAGATGATCCTTTGCAATGAGCATCCTCTTTTGGAGCTTCGATGTTGGAAGCCCTAGGAGTCTCATTGCAAGCATTTTTCTTGGGGCATGAACGATAGCCACGTCCTTGCTCCCCACACTTAAAACACTTATGGTTTTTGCAAAAGCTTCAAGCTCTTCAGTAGAGAGTTTGTTTTTGCCTTTGTAAACTCCCTTCTCCTTGAACCGATTGTTGTTGTTGTTGTTGGAAGTGACTTGGGAAGAATTTTGGGCATTGGTTTTCCCCTTTGCATCATTTTTGTCTTTGTCTTCCATGGGCTTAGCCGCTTGTTGGCATTGATGCATGAAGCAACCATGGTGTGATGGATTACTTCGGTGATAGAACTAGGCCGTTGAGAGCTGAAGTATTTGGCCATCTCTTCAGGTAATCGTGCACAAAATTGTTGCTTTTGCTCGACGAAGTCTATTTTTTGGAAGACAGTAGCCTTGAGATGTAAATCCCAAAACTTGTCTACATATTTGTGGATAGACTCATGAGAAAGAAGCTTCAAACTGTGCCATTCGGTGAGCACTTTGTCCTTTGCATTGCTTGCAAGGAATTGCTTCATGATGGAAACTTGTAGAGTTTTCCATGTCTTTAGGGCTTTGCCATTGCCATGAAGTCTAGCCCACCGTTGAAGAGCTGATTTCTAGAAGTGCATAGCTACATGGTGTAGCTTGGAGGACTCCGTGGAGCCCTCGTCTCTAAAGGCCGCATCAAATTTCTATATTAAGGCCAACACTTTGTCGATAACGTCAAAGGTGCCATCATAGGTGAGAAAAGAGATACTCTTTCCTCCCTCCTTGGATTTGCAATCTCCTCCCCTCTTGTATTCTCTAGGAGAATAGCCATAGCTTTTGTCAGAAGAGGAGGAAGGTGAAGAAGAAGGAGAAGAGGGTGACCTCTTTCTTGCCCTTTTCTTCCTTTGTCTCCTCTCTTCCCTTTCAGAGTGACAAGGAGAAGGACTGTGTGTTGATCTTTTTCTCTTGGGAGGAGTTGGGGATCATCTAGACCTCCGTCTTTGTGGAGCCACATCTTCAGAGGAACTTAAAGTTCATTGTTTTATTGCTCTTTGGATTCCTCCTCTCATATGGGAGAGAGTCTTCTTTTGGGGGTCTCTTCAAGAAGCCTCCTAAGCTCTCTCTCCTCTTGGAGAGGAAGGGAAATCCCATAAGCGCAAAGTTGTTTTAGTAACTTTGGCTTGCAAAGCAGGGTTGCCCATAGCTTGCTGCGACCTAGTAACAAGATAATTGACAAACATGGGGGCATCATCTTTAGCACCTTCATGTGCAAAATCAAAGTTATCAATGTTCATTCTACTCTCTTGGTGATTGTCAGCCATGTTAACAAAATTTGTGTACTTACTTAGTGTATGCTTTGGCAATTCAAAACCTTAGTTATCACTCCTCTTAGCCTTTGAAATTTGGCGCTTAAGTATCTACATCCACGACTGAAAGTGGTTAATTATAGAGAGTAGTGGAGTGGGTCTAATATTGCAGAATTACCAAGGGCTAGCTCCTTTCGAACTTCTTATGGCTCAATAATGGTAAAGCCATAGGCAAGCCTAAAAAGACCCCATTGTTAAGTCCAAAGCTCCCAAGATGTGCAGCATATCCCACATAGTGGGCTCAAGAAGGTACTAAAAAGGTTTGCAATGCAAAAATGGTTTCTACACCTTTGGTTGGTCGCTTTAAACTAACCAAGGATATGTGTCCAAAGACACAAGAGAAGATCTCGGGGGGTGCACTATGTAATCATGTTAATGTATAGTGTGAGTTCGAAAGGAGGGGTTTTAAAATGCAAAAAATTTAGGCAATTTAATAGAGATAAATTAAAATAATTGGTTTTTATATTCAATTTTGGAAAAATTTCCTAAAATAGGGGGTCATTTCATTCATTCAGACATGTTAAAAGAGGGATTTTTTTAATACCCCACGAATGCACGTTATATAGGGGGGTACTGAAAGCTGAACCCCCTGATATGTCTAAAGTTCCATTTGTTGTAGCGGTAGGTTCTCTTATGTATGCTATGGTCTGGACCAAGGCCTAGTGTTGCACATGCATTGGGAGTTGTAAGTAGGTTCATGGACAACCCATGTAAAGAGCACTGGCAAGCTGTGGAGTGGATACTTAGGTCTTTGAAAGGGACAACAAAAAATGCTTTGAATTTTGGAGGAACTCATATTTTTCTTCAAGGGTATTGTGATGCAGATATGGCAGGTGACAAAGATACTCGAAGGAGCACTCCTGGCTACGTCTTCACGGTTGGAGGCACAACAATAAGCTGGGCTTCAAAGCTGTAGAAATTGGTCTCACTTTCTATCACGAAAGCAGAGTATGGAGCAATGATGGAGGCAAGCAAATAAATTTTGTGGCTTCACAGATTCTTAGAAGAGCTTGGATTAAAACAAGACAATTGTGTCTTGTACAGTGATAGCCAAAGTGCTATCCATATTGCAAAGAACTCAACCTTTCATTCAAGGACAAAGCACATTGAGGTGAGATATCACTTCATACACACTCTTTTGGAAGAGAGAAAGCTAAAGCTAGGAAAGGTGCATACAAGTGAAAATCTTGCATACATGTTTACAAAGGTGGTCAACAAGGAGATGTTGAGCTTTTGATCATCTTCAACTGGCATTCAAGGATAAGAAGCCAGGATGTAAAGCAGTCACAGGTTTGGTTTGCAGGTCAGTCTCCAAGTGGGAGATTGTTAAGTATGGAGCCTGATTTACCTCTTGTAATTTTTTGTATTAAAAACGCACATTTCTAAGGCCCGCGTTATGAGGAGAAGCCATTGTGTGTGAAGAAAAATCACTCATCAAAAACCAAAAGTTTCACGGCCAGTCTCAAAATATTTACCAAAATATTCATTTTTTGTCAAAAATTTATGACCTGGTGGCGGCAAAAAAGTGGTCAAAAAATAGCCGGTTGTTTGGCCGGTTGGCCGGTGGGGGGCCGATGGTCGGAAGTCAATGGACGGTGGCTGATTTCAAACGCGGACTTGTCTTCTCAAGGGCGGCCATACATGGGCTGATTGGAGAGAACATTTGGACTTGTCTACACAAGGGCGGCTACACACGACTGCCTCTCATGAGAGAGGGCAACCCTTTTGTCCCATAAAAGGAGGCCATTTCTACACACATTTTGGAGTGTGAAGTTGATGCAACAAGGTGGGTGTGAGGTGGTGAGAGTGAAGCAAGGTGGGAGATCTTTTAAGGGTGTAATCCCTTTGTAACCTACTTCTTGTTTGAAGTATTAAAGCCATTGAGTGGTTGCTTTCCGTGGATGTAGCCCACATTGGGTGAACCATGTATATCGTGTGTTCTCTCTCTCTCTCTCTCTCTCTCTCTCTCTCTCTCTCTCTCTCTCTCTCTCTCTCTCTCTCTCTCTCTCTCTCTCTCTCTCTCTCTCTCTCTGCAAAACGGCCAAGGTCTCGTGCATCATGGCAGCTTCTCCGATAGTAAACCACAGTGCACGACTCTCTCTCTCTAAGATGAGAGCTACAAAGGGATAGCTACGACAGTAGCTGCAGGAGTTGCATAGAAGCTTCGTGTTCTGTCCGCAGGTCAACCCCACCACATCAGCACACCGCAGGGCAGAGCAGAGTGTGGGCAAGGCAGGGCAGCGCGTGCGCAAAGCCACTTCACTACAAGCAGCAGCGCTGGTACAGCAGTGTTGTGAGCATGGCATATTTGTTGGGTACAATAGACCTTAGGTTATGACTCATTTCCTGTGCAACACCCTCCTTGTTCGGCTGGTACAAAGAGCCTGCTGCAAAGGAAGGGGAATCGTAGGGCAGTGGCGAAGGAAGAGAGGCAGTGTTGGGCACTGGGGCAGGGCGAAGGCAAGGGTGAGCAGGTGGGAGCCATGGTGACGGGCTAGCGTAGAACAGCTCTGATCTCTCTCTCTCTCTCTCTCTCTCTCTCTCTCTCTCTCTCTCTCTCTCTCTCTCTCTCTCTCTCTCCAAATCTACAAACCCTAACGCTCTTCCTACGCGTAGAAAGTCTCTCTCTACTCGCGTGTTGTGTGGTAGCATAGACTTCCTACGCTTTTACTTCCTACGCTTTTAGAGACCCTCTACGTCCCCAGACTTCCTACACTTTTAAAGACCCTCTACGCGCCTTGTAGACCCCCCCTCCTTTTGGCTTTTAGCTCATCAACCTACAAGACGAGGCAAGCATCTAATTACATGTGTAACTATCTAGTGTGACAGTGTTTCTTTCTGTTTCAAGATTCTCGAGTCTCTCTCTCTCTCTATTCTCAGTCCCTCACCCTAGTACCCTACCCTCTTTCTCTCTCTCCATAGGTAGAAGGGATCGCCACATTTGTGGCTCGGGTTCGATGGATCCGCCTACTGATGGGGAAGGGCCGGGGGTAGATAGCTACACCACCCCAAAAAAAAGCAACATCTACATTTAAACAGAGAAACAGAGATACTGTGCTATCACCAGGATCCTTACGAGTTGGGAAAACCTCTAGGATACATGATGAGATACTGATGGAGAAGGTCCAGGTGATGCTCAAATCAGAGCTAAACTATATGAGGGATGACATCAGGAAGAAAATGCACGTGAACGCTGAAAGCTACAGGAACTCCATGTATGGAGACATGATGAGAGAACTAAGGAGAGAGATCCGGGGGGTACAGAATGAGGAAATTCAGAGCTTGAAAATGGAATTACGAAACCTAATCAAGGCCGAAGTAAATGTAACAGAATGCGTTATGCAAAAGAAACTCGATGAGGCAGTAGCAAGTTTTGAAGCATGGAGAACAAATATGGAAAAGCACATGGGGAAAAAAGATGCAATAATCGCGGAGCTAAAAGGAGAACTTGCGGCTTGCAAATCTGCAACTAAGGAGAAGGGAGACGACCAACCTTCGGTGCTGAAGGAGCTCAAGGACATGAAGGATCAGATGAAAGCTCTCCGAGAAGGAGATGAACAGAAATCGGAAACGGCATCTGCATGGGCGGAACGTCTTGTTAAGACACAAGAAAAGGTTGATGAAGCAGAGAAATGGATTGAGGATGTGAAGAAAGGGCAGGCCCAAAGGCCTGAGACCACACCTACCTCCACCATTATTAATATGACCATTAAGGAAGAGCAGAAAAGGAAGAATCGGGCTCTGCATCTGCGGGTCACAGGAGTAAAAGACAAAGAGAATGTAGATGAAGAAGTGAGGGAACTACTACAACGCATGGGCATCACAGAGCCTACTACAAAAGTGCATGGAGAGTGGGCAAGAAAGGAATCGACGAGAAGGGAAACGTAAAGGATAGGGCACTTATTCTCCGCTTCCCGAATATAGAAATAAGGAAAGAATTTCTAAAGAAGAGGCCAACTGTTAAGAAAACCGGTATTTTCCTGGTAGATGACCTTACATTGGCACAAGTGGCACACATGCAAGAGTTGATGCCAGAGATCAGGGCAGCAAGAGAAAAGGGGAAAATCGCCTTTTATAGAGGAGGGAAAGTAGTGGTTCTGGAAAAGCGCTCATCATGACGGTGCGAGACCTATGGGGCGACGCTCCGGATAGCGGCGTGGAATTGTAATGGATCATATAGGCTAGATGTAGGTGCCTTTGAAGACAGCTTTAGGGACAGAGACATAGTTTTCTACTCAGAGACACACCAGATACCGGGACAGCTTATGCCACATGTGAAGGGGTATTTATGGGAAATAGCTGGTCGACCAGACAAGAGATCTCTGTGAGGTAGCCGGGGTTCAGGAGGAGTAGCAATCTTATTTAAAGAGGAGCTGAAACCACTACTACAGATTATCAGGAAAGATGAACAAGCAAGGTATATGTGGGTGAGAATGAGAGCCGAGACAGGTAGATTTCTATATATCGCTATATGCTACTTCCCTCCAAGTACATCAGTCTACTCCTCACCTAAAGGACAATCCCCTTTCTCCATATTGAATAATGACATATGGGAGTTCTCTAGAGATGGAGACATCTTTCTCTTAGGAGACTTTAATGCAAGAATGGCCAACTCTCAAGTAGTATTCTATGATACCACTGAGGAAATGCTCAGAGAAGTGGATTTATCACTGGAGGGGCTTACTAGAAACTCATTGGATAAAGAACACACTGAATATGGGAGACATCTCATCGAAATGGCAACTACACATGGTTTGGCCATACATAATGGTCTAGAAAATTTCCCTTTATCTGGGGGGATCACATGTTTCCCACAGAGGCATGGGGCCAGTACAGTGGATTATGTCATGACTTCACCAAGCTTTATTTCTAGTATCGAGGACTTTAAGGTGGGACCCAGACCGGTTGGGATTGCAGTGGATCATGCTCTCTTGACCTTATCAATCTCCTTCCAATACAATGCCTCTCAAGTACAAAGGAAGAAGACACACACAAGATATACTTTCACGCCAGAGACTGATTCGGTCTATGTGGAAAAGATCTATAATAGAATGTGGGCAGTCGAGTAAGTATATATTGTAGAGGAGATTACTTCTCAGCTAACAAAGATACTACATGGAGCAGCACAAGAGGCATACCCACATACTCAACCTGATCAAAAGAGAGGATCTGGGAACATGCCTCAAAACAGTTGGTATGACGAGGAATGCAGAGAGAGGAGAACCCATGTCCAGAAAGAGCTTGCACTTGGGATCATCACATATAAGCAGTCTCGGATTGCTCTTCGGTGTATAGTACGTCGCAAGAAAAGGGAAATTTTAGCCAAACTGTAGAAGGATTTATATCAGCTCTTCTTGAGTCAGGACTCACATGAGGCCTGGCGTTTATTTCACGAGCACTCATCACCTCCGACAATTACTTCTCCTGAGATTTGCGGTCAATATGTAACATCATTATATACGGTATCTGGACAACCTCCATTACCAGATCCGGTAGAGCCATGCCCTGCTACTAGTACTTTCTTTACTACGGAAATGGTGGGAAAATCCATTGATAAGATGAAGACAAGAAGAGGATATGATCATGAGGGTTTAGTAGCAGAACATCCGTTCCATGCAAGGGATCTACTTTCAGTAGTCCTTGCTCGTCTGTTTAATCGGGTCATGTGTGAAGGATTACCTGAATCTTGGAAATTATCTACTATCGTACCTATTTTCAAGTCAGGGGATCCTATGATACCCGAGAACTACCGTACCATTATGGTAGGTCACACATTGGCCCGACTGTACACATCCATTCTTGAACAAAAATTGAGTAGATGGGCAGAGAATGAGGGCATAAGGGCAACAGGACAAGCTGGATTCAGGAGGGGTTATTCCACTTTAGATCATATTCTTACGCTCAGAGCCATTATTGAGGAAGGAAGAGCAAGCGGGAGAAGGATGTATTGTTGCTTTGTGGATTTTTGGAAAGCTTTTGATACAGTACCAAGGGCCAGATTGATGCGCAGGATGCAAAAGTTAGGGGTCCCCAAAGAGATTATTTGGGGGATCATGGCCTTATACGGGTCAGTAACTGGTTATGTACGTACTCCAGAAGGGGATTCCGACACTGTTCATTCCACCATTGGAGTAAAGCAGGGATGCCCACTGTCTCCTACTTTATTTGGTATGTACATAGATGAGGTATCGGATTACATTGATAGAGAGGGTGACAGAGGTGCTCAACTTGCAGGGTCATGGATCCCTTTGTTGTTGTATGCAGATGATATTGTATTGATAGCAGAATCACCAGATGCAATGCAGAGGCAGCTAGATGCATTACATAAATTCGCGGAGGACTGTGGACTGTCAGTAAATTTGGGTAAAACCAAAGTTATGGTGTTTAACACCACACCGCAGTGGGTTAGGAGATCGGCACCTACATTTGCATATGGCCAGGTTACAGTAGAGTACACAGATGCATACACATACCTTGGTGTGGTATTTGTAGGACCGAAGTTTACTCTTAAGAAAGCAGCGGATGCTAGATTGTCCAGAGCCTCTATGGCCTTGGGAGGGTTGGAGAAGATGTGTTCACAAGTGCAGTTTCAGGAACCACGAACAAAACTTTGGCTCTTTGATATTGTGGTGGCTTCAGCTATGCTTTATGGGGTCCAGATTTGGGGACCATCTGTGGATCAGGATAATTGGAATTCAATGGAGAGACCTTTGGTATCTATGATTTCCCGAATGATTAGAGCCAAGGCCTCCGTACCACACGCGATTACCCGAGCGAAACTAGCTGCCCCTCCAATAGAAATTGAAGCTCTTACCAGATTAGTGTCCTTTATACATGGTTTGTGGGATACAAAATAATTGCCGATATACTAGACTGGCCCTTGAATCCTCTTGACAATTAGCAATGCAAGGGGATACATCATGCTGGTATGTACAACTGTCCTCGTGGTTTCAGAGACACGGGTTCAGTATGGAAAGATTACCCCCCTTCCAATACTCTCTTGCTGCTCCATCACTGGCAATTACACGAACGGAGATTAATAAAATCATCCGTCAGGATCTTATACAGTTGGATACTAAGAGGACATGGGTAGACCCTACACAAGAATTGGGCACGAAGATGGCCGACTACAAAGAAAACTTCCTACAGCTATCTGAAGATGGATTTGTGATTCGCCCGAGCTATATGGATACCCACCTATCTCATGGTTTGAGATGTGCTATTGGTCAGATTCGTACATCCTCACACCAGCTGGAAATTGAATTTGGCAGATTTAGGGGAATCCCACCTGAGAGCAGAATTTGCAAGTTATGCGGAATGGAGCCGGAGACAGAATTACACTACATATGCCATTGCACCGTATACTATGAGATACATGGGCATTTCCATTGCCTATTTAAAGAAGGCTTTGGACCTCTAGATAGAGTCATGCAATACCAAGATCAAAGATGCTTAGGCTTGTACCTACTGGAACTACATCGGCACAAAGGTAATCTAACGAGAAGACAAAGATCACTACAGCCTCAGAGGCAGATCACAGATTTCTTCGGATCGAGAGTAGCAGAAGTGGAAGGAGAAGCAAGAGGCCAGTAGCCAGCACAAAGGAGTACCCACATTCATACCAAAGGCACCCTCATTGACAGGGCGATTGAGCTTAGGAAATCGAGACGACCACGACCGAGATGCAGAAGCACACTTCACCGGAGGAGACTATAACAAAGGATTAGAAGCATTCTAGCCAGACACCCAGAATGCTCCTAAGAAGTTTATTTAATACTTTGTATTTAGTTTTTCACATTTATTTTCACACTCTCACACTTTTCACACTTAGTACTTTGGTACTAAGGTACCCAGACTTTGTAACAGATTCACCACTTTTGTATCAATTTGGTCTCATAGGTCATTCTGGCCTTTTGAAGACGTTAATATAACATTTCATTTCATTTCATTTCTCTTTCTCTCTCTCTCTCTCTCTCTCTCTCTCTACTTTATAGTCTCTCGTGTGTGATAATTTGTCTCTCTCCATTAAGTAAACTACTCATTTATCTACTTAGCTACGTCCTATTTCCTAACAAACGACTCACAAGAAATTCATTTTTGAAGTCCGCTATGGTTTGCGTTCCAAAAATGCTATAGACTTTGGAAAGGGCTTGTCTGCAAGCCATTTGTGCATGTGAGCTTGCAAGTAGCTTGCATGTAGCTTCCATAGGTTTAGGTATGTAGTTGTTTGTAAGCTCACATGCGCAAATGACTCGCGGGAAACTTGTTTTTGAAGTTTGTTGCATTTTTGCATCTCGAGAATCGAGCATGACTAGAGAATCTGAGGTAGTTTACACTAGGGCATGGTTAAGATTGAACAAGAGGCAAAGGGGTTTTTTCCACTACATCCATTGTCATGTAGACATGGGTGTGCAAATTTGTTGCACCTACAAATGTGGGCATTGACCAATAAAGACGAGATTATAACCCAATGATCCTGATCTTGGTCTTGGTCTCCGTGCACCTTTAGATCGAGGTGTTTGGGGATCGAGCATGGCTAAAGAATCTGAGGTAGTTTACAATGTGATTTATGGTTAGCCACCATAAAATTACATGTGCTCATGTGCTCCCAGATGGTGGTTCTTTTGTTAGCTGTTTCAAGCTCTACCTTGCCCACCAAGCTGGCTCTCAGAGGGTGTGCTCAATTCTACCTCTAATAGAGATGAACAAG
Organism: Adiantum capillus-veneris; assembly: GCF_014529385.1. Classification (NCBI taxonomy): domain Eukaryota; kingdom Viridiplantae; phylum Streptophyta; class Polypodiopsida; order Polypodiales; family Pteridaceae; genus Adiantum; species Adiantum capillus-veneris. Next base: position 110,142,810 of record NC_140934.1, on the reverse strand, counting down.
AGGCAAAGGGGTTTTGTCCACTACATGCGTTGTCATGTAGATGTGGGTGTGCAGATTTATTGCACCCACAAATATAGACATTGACCAATAAAGATGATATTATAACCCGGTGTTCTTGATCTCCATGCACCTCTAAATCAAGGTGTGCGAGGATCGAGCTGGCTAGAGAATCTGAGGTAGTTTACAATGTGATTTATGGTTTCTTGATTGCTACCGGAGAGAGAGAGAGAGAGAGAGAGAGAGAGAGAGAGAGAGAGAGAGAGAGAGAGAGAGAGAGAGAGAGAGAGAGAGAGAGAGAGAGAGAGAGAGAGAGGAGAGAAGAAAGAGAGAAGAATAAATTTATGTTTAGGGTTCAGGGTTTTCACAATCATTATGAGTAATGACCATGATGTGGGGCCGTTCGACCAAGATACCTATCTCGCAACAAGGATCTTATGTCCTTGTAATCGATGCAAACATGTTGTGCAGCGGACAAGGCGCGTTTCGTTGTAGCACGTTTGCCAGTTTGACCATCTATTATAGATTAAGTTTTTCCAATTACAACTTGTCGAACTCTGATGTTGTCAAACAAGCAGTGATTCTACAACCTAATAGACGTGTTCGTAGGCACTTTACTCAAGCAACATATGTGAGGGTGCAAATTTCAGCCTCCTTAACCTCCTAGATGAAACAAAGGAAATTTTCTTAGACAGAGAGCTCTATATAGACATAGGGAGTTATGCTGAGTTATACGAGGATGAGAGAGAGACTTCTTAAAGTCATAGACAATGTATCTGAGCAATTTTGCTCCCTTTTGTTATCGACATTGTATTTGAGCATTTTTTCTCCAACTTGTGAAGCTTAAATTGTGGACCATGTTTTAGCTTGTGAAACTTGAACTGTGAATTGTGTTTTAAACTTTTATCATTAACATGTTTTAACTTCAAATGTGTTTTTTTAATGCAGGTATAGATCCAGATGACTTTACGCTTCCTTGGACACCGAGCAAAGGAGGTGGTATGACGTCGACCACAGTGCCAGCTCACATGCGTATCATTCCACTCCTTCAGAGTCTCCGTCTGCTTTGGAGCGATCAGTGTGCTCCAAGAGCTCGGTGTCGACTAGACGAACTACACACTCCTCTAGGCATCGATGCTCTAATGGTGGAGGTGACAACTGCTGACGCTTCCACACCGCCACATAGTTGTCGAGGCTCCTTACTTCCCCCTTCTTCGCCCGTTCCCACACCGACCACAGCGTCGCCCTCGACTTTGGCTTTTGTGCGACCATCAGTGACTCCTAGCTACACCACTTGTTACTCCTTCGGGACTCACCTCACTCAACACTCCTTGCTTCAGAGCCTAAACTCCCAGGAAGACACCTGTAGTTGTGACCCCCATCAAGACGCCACTTGAGTCCCTTGTTGAGACACCTGCAGTGACACCTAAGTTCAACAGCAATAGGCGAGAAGGATTTCCGTACACGATTAACATCAGTCACAACTTGGTCTTGGATGAGGACGACAAGAAGGTGATTTCACGCATGCACGGCCTGTGCTCTCAGGCTTTTTGGCACTACATATTAAATACCTAGAGTGAAGTGCCCAATGAATCGAAAAACATAGTCGTCAGTATATTGCATGACGCGTTTCCCCTCTGGAAAATTGAGAAGAGCACTTCAATGAACACTTAATAAGGATGCGGATGCGTGAGTACTACAAGCACAAGCGCTCAGGAGTGTAGAAAGCAATAAAGCATGGGTGGAGCAAGCCAGCTTGGCTAATTAAAGAAGATTGGAAGATTGCAAAGCGAGAAGCATGCGAGAATCCAACAAGTGGAAGCAACAAAGGGAAGCAACAAAGGGAAGCTGCCAAAGCACGAGTAGAGGTAGGGAGCTCGCACCACTTGGGGAGCTTAGTAGTTTTGGGTATTTGTAATCTTAAATTTTAACATAAATCTTTCTTTGTATGTCCTGAATAGTGATTGATGATTGGACATGACCCCACACTGTACGAGCACAAGTATGCAGGTAGAAAGGGCTTAAATGCCCTTATGGACATTCTGAGCTCTCGACCCGGCTTGGTAATTATTTATTGTATTTTAATAATAATCTATTAGATTCTTTTTTATTTGTACGTTTACACCTATAGAAATTCTTATTGTTTTTTTTGCAAACTTTGACAGGTATGTTGTTGGCATGCAATGAGACATCAGATTAGCCGACGTCAGATTGGCCCTAGCTAGCACTTGTCTTACTTCTATATAGCATGTATTAGGAGATGACGTGTATACGTCAATTTTGTAAATGATTCACAACAATGTAATGCAGTTCTACACTTTTCCATAATGGAAATTGTATTGTAGCTCGTACATTTTGATCCAATTGTATGGCCTCTCTGTCCTTGGCACCTCAATCTTGATCTATAGAAATCTTGTCCATATCTTAAGGGGCATAAGCCATAAAGCACCCAAGAGCACACTTGGGTTATTGTGGAGAATTGGATAGAGGACACCTTTCAGTTGGAAGGCGAAGAAAAGTTGGAAACCGACGTGAGAATTAAAGAAAAGAATGAAGAATTGGACAAATTTTATGTGGGGAAGTTTACTAAAGCGGAGTACAAACAAAGGAGAAATAGATGAATCACTCAGATTTTGTTCTCTTGTCCACTTGGTGAGATCTCTTCCACTTGGCATGCCACATCATCACTTTGTGACATTCTCCCCTCTTGAAAGAATTGTAATCACCCTCGATTACGCTTGCAAAAATAGCCAAAGGACAAAAAATTTCTTTAGTAGACACTGATTCTATGTACTCATGCACTAGACTTCCAACACTTCTACAAAGACATTGGTCACCTGATCAATAACATTTTTGTTGAGGGTTCTAGACTCAACAATATCGGCTCTGTAAGTGTTGCTATGGGTGTTGCTATAGGCGTCTCTTTAAATCACCAGTCTCAAGAGTTCTAGACGCAATGAGATGGCTATATTGAATGATTGCAACCCAGTGTTCCTTGTAAACTAAGTGTGTGATTTGTGAAATGCATGCTATGTGGATGTACTATCTTATGGGGATGGTCATGGGCATGGTTTGCTTGATTGAAATGTGAAAAGAAAGGATTTGAATATGATAGTAACAAGATTTAGTAGATCAAGACATCCACGAAATGATTAGCATGGTCTAAATGTGATTGCTAATAGTGATTAGGATTTGTATATGAGATCCTCGACATAAATGTGATTGATGAGTGATTGATGTCTTTGTAGAAGTGCTAGATTGCTTGAGTATGGTGCATAAGTACATAGAGTAAGCATCTATTGAAGAAACTTTTTGTCCTTTGGCTATTTTTGGAGGCACAATCGATGGTGATTACAATTCTTTCAAGAGGGACGTATTTCACAAAGTGATGATGTGGCATGTCCAACTTGAAGAGAAATGGCCGAGTGGACAAGATAAACAAAATCTAAAGAACTTTTGAGTACTGGTTGTGTGCTCGACGAGGTTCAAAAGAGTATGTGTAAAGTCAATAGCGAGTGATGGCTCTCCATTCCAGTTCTCGAGTGCCAAGTTATAGCTGGACAAAGATGGGAGCAATCACCCAAGGAAAGGTGCCAGGGGAATTTGTTTTTTGTTTTTGACAACCTTGATTTGTGGCCTTGGAATGGTCAAAAGGTGGCAAGGGACCAAATGGTCAGGGTCGGCAGTGGGAGATTTTGGCCGGTTTTTACTAAGTGAAGCAATCGGGCTCGTGAGCACCGGATTGCGGGACTCAGAAGGATGGTGGGAATAACAAATTTTTATATGCATTTGGGGGTTTTTGTGGGGCTTGAGGGGCCATAGAGCCAATGAATGACACATGGCATAAATGCTATCCCACATGCGCACGATGGAGCATGTGGCAGTGTCTTTATAAGCTGGACCATGAGTCCTCCTTGTCGTGTAAAGGGGAGAGTGAGCTCCCTTGAGCATAGCTATGGTGATGCCTAGTGGGTGGCTCTTTTGAGCGCTACGTGTGAGAGCCTAGCTGTGCAGGGCGATGCAGTCAGTGGTTTTGGCTTAGGAGGGAGGCGACGACATTGAGCCGGCGATGGTGCACACAATGTGACATGGCAAGGCGCCCCGGTAGGGCCTATTCTCGCACCCGTAAGGGCCCCCCCATTTTTTGAAGTAAAGACAAAGGCCCCCCCCCCCACCCCCCCACCCCCCCCCAAACTAGCGACCTCGCTAGTGCCTGGGGGAAGGGGAGGTTTCATACAAGGAGGAGAGGAAGGAGAAATAGCTAGGGCAAAGCACTCAAAGGGCCCGGTCGAGTGCAAAGAAGGTATATGACAGAGTGAGGGAGAGAGAGAGAATTCAAAGGTTCCAGATCAAAGAGTAGTAAAGGGGGGAACTCAAAGGTTGCCCTAGCCGGACCAAGGTGGCAATTAGAGGCTAGTCAAAGGCCAAATAAAAGGGACTTAGAAGGAGTTTCAAAGGTGGTCACTGGACCATCAAAGGGGGATCTTAAGGAGCTGGCAAAGTTGGTCAAATGCAAATCAAAGGGGAGAGTTCCCAAGGTGGAAAAAAGGGAAAATAAATATAAAATTAGAAAAGGCTAGGGGCACAAGTGATGTCACTAGTGACCCCCTCAAGTGCAAAGAGTAGAGAGCAGATACAAGGCGGCTCCCCCCTTCCAAAGATGCCAAATTCAGGTGATAGTCGGGCCAATAAAAGTGAAGGTTCCAAATTTAAGGCCCCCCCACTATAAAAGCTATTTTTTAAATCAAATGAAGGGCTTTTTGGGTGCCGTTTACAGAGTGGAGTTTCTTGACAGAGGAGTGTGCCTATCAACCCCCTTTGTAATTTTTCTTGAAAATGGCCATTGTGATGCCATTGCAAGCTTTGGATGTGCCTTTTGAAGTATAATTAAGCCACTATCTCCCAATTGTGTTGTCGTTTCCCCTCCCCCCTTCTCTTTATCATGCTCTTGTGTTTCCTTTCACGGTGCCGACATCGTGGATGTGTGTGACCCCCCGGACTGGTGGTTCTTTCTGTGAGAGAGTGAGATTGAGTGGCTATGTACGTGTGCAAGGGTGGAGACAGACTATGGCAGTAGGTGTGTGTTGTGTGATGGTCGGGTGGAGTGTGTAAGCCTTGGGAAGTGAGCAAGTGGTGATATGCTAGTGTAAAGTGTGTTTTTGAAGGTTTTTTTGAGAGGATAATGGTGCCGTGGATACCCTGAGCTATAGAGAGTTTGTGTGTTGAGTGTGTTCCCCCATTCCCCTCTCTAACATTTTCAATTCAATCAAGGAAATTTCCAATTCAGGTCACACAATTCATAAGGTCATTCTGCAAAATATTGTCATCCAATCGGTACCCTAAAATCTCAAAGAGAAATTAGTGATTTTATTCAATCTTGGCAATCTATGACAAAGGAGTGGAGTGGCTCCTTCTTGTGCAATTTGCACCACACCAGATTCAACCTATTGATTCATTGATAGCTTTTGGCATAGAAATCGCTAATAGCCCAAAAGCTTCAAGGTACAGCTTGGTCTATTTGCAAGGTTCTCTCCAGCGAGCCACTTTGCATCGACTCAAGGGCCAGAAAGCACCCTTGACCATATTATCCAGTGGACCTAGCTTACCTTTTTGTTCTTTTTTCATGCGTTGGGACCTATTGGTAGGCCTACTAGCCTCCCTATCCTTGGCACCTTAATCTCGATCTGTAGAACTCTTTAATCTACCAACTGATCCTCTTTTCTTTCTTTGCTTGTGCCTTGGGCCCTATGGGTAGCCTTGCTAGCCTCCCCTGTCCATTGGCACATTAATCTTGATTGTCAAAACCCTGAGATGCACTATCATCTAATTCGTGTTCTTCTCCATAATCCTCTAATGAACTTGCATCTGGTTTCCTTAGTTCATCAAAACCCTCAGATGTTCTACCATATGATTCCCTTATTGCTCCAAAATCTATGATGAGATATCATTTGGTTCTCCTAATTGATTCTCTTCTCTCGGAGACTCTTGCCTGTTGAGGTGGATACTTTCCTATTTATATGATAAGTCAATGAGCCGGCATGCATTCCAAATCCTTGCTTAGTATGTCTCGTAAGTCTCTAAATAGAGTTAGACTTTTGTTCTAGACAATACTCTCGAATCTCTTTTGGAAAACCACAACAAAACTACTCAATCTAGTGCCTCAAAGTAATCTTCCAAAACAAAGACACTAGCAAATAAGTATACCATTCCTATATGTATGATAAGTCATTGATCCGGCATGCATTCCAAATCCTTGCTTAGCATGTCCCATAAGTCTCTGAATAGAGTAAGACTTCTCTTCTACCCATACTCTCAAATCTCTTTTGGAAAACCACAACAAAACTACTCAATTTGATGCATCAAAGTAATCTTTCAAAACAAAGACACTGGCAAATAAGTATCCCAAAACCTCAAGTAGTTTCCATCCAATGTTAGTCATCCTCAAATGATGCCAAGCTATGATGAAATCTCTTTCATATTCATCTGGTATCCAAGTTGATGTGAAAAATTTCTTGAATTTTTTCCATGTTGTAGGTGCTTCTCTACATTACAATAGAGCAAACCACCATGTCTATGTAGTTCCTTTCAATTAAGATGCCACCCTTTGCACCTTGGAGTGTTCTGTGAATCAACCTTCAAAGAAGGTAACATCTAACTGATGTACAAACTCAAGGGCTTGATGGGTGTCCTCAAAGCCTGAAAACATCTCAAACCTAATGCCTTGACCCCCTTACTTGAACTCCTTGGTCCTCTTGCTCATCTATTCCCTGTCAAAAGAGGGGAATCTCTCCTCCTCCGAACTGCTGGATGGCCTCCCATGCCTTCTAGACTTTTTCAAAAATCTGCTTTTCTTATTTTTCTTGATTTTTCTCTGCTTCTTTCACATTTTCTCATCATCCTAACTAGAACTAGAGGATGATGAACTATTAGAACTCTCTAAATACAAAGAAAATTCTAAGTCGTCTTCAAAACGAGCATGCTTCTTGGATCTGCTTGCCACCTCGAAACTCGGCTTTTGGACCAAATAACCGGAGAAATCCATAAATTTCTCTTCTTTTAAGAGTGCTTCAACCCTTTCATTATTTGGTTCATCTTCTTTTCAAGAACGTTGTCCATCTCTTTTCAAGAACTCTGTCCATCTCTTTTTGCAAGTACAGTTTTTGCTTTTTTGCACTCGATTTTTCTTTTAGCTTCATTCATGTCTTGAGAGGAGATTATATGGACTCACACTATCTTGAGTGAATCTCATCAATCGAGTAATTTGTCACATGTTTCACAAATTTTGGGTGTCAGGAGTACTTGATGAATCTTTTCACACACATGTCAACCTGCAGTTGACGTTTGTACTTTGTTCTGGCAAACTTTCCCACCAAACATTTTCCCACTTCTTCATTCTTTTCTTCAATTCCCAAGCCCTATTTCAACTTTTCTTTGCCTCTCCATTGAGAGGTGTTATCTTTGTCAGATTTCTCCACGAGAACCCATGTGTGCTCTTGGGTTCTTTATGGCTTATGTCCCTTAAGACAGAGCAATGAATACAGGAGCGCGCCCCATGCACGATGGACGAAGGGTGGGAGTGACTAATAAGTCCAGGACAGTGACACACAAAATTTTGACTACTCTATCAGATTCTCCTCAACAACCTATTTGTGATGCAAAAGGGGATAGGATCCTCCATAGAAAAAGAATATTTTTGAGGTTTGATACAGCGGCTATAGGCTTGGACACTCCAAGTGAGAAATCAATAGCAACACACAAATAGAAACTGCAAACTCACTAAGCTTTATGTGTGTGTGTGTGTGTGTGTGTGTGTGTGTGTGAGAGAGAGAGAGAGAGAGAGAGAGAGAGAGAGAGAGAGAGAGAGAGAGTTGACATGGCACGATGGAGTTTTGCACCCAAAAGCACTGGCCCCAAAGATTAGCACCCATTTTGGTATTTCTTTATTATTGCTCTCATCAAGGTACATATCCCAATGGTCCTTTGCTCTTAGACTCTACATCCATGAGCTCTACAGAGTGAGAGGCCGAAGGCCTCATTTAAACTTACAAGGGATGCCCAAAAGTAGAGACCCAAAAGCAATCATGTTCAAAAGCACTTCACCCAAAAGCATCTGCCCCCAAAAGCTAGCGCTAAAGTCCACCAATGCAATTGGTAAAAATCCGTGTAGCCTACCACATGGCACCAACAGTGATGGTAGCAGGTGAAGCAAAAAACGACACATCGAAAGTCAGATAAGAGGAATTACATGGACAATATAAAAGAGATAGATGACGAATACAATGACAGATGGGATGTTGATACTGACCATTATAGTAAACACATGCATAGAGAAAATTTTGGAAAGTTCGTATAGCATGCAACGGCATCATCCCTAAAGCATACCATGTCAGCATGTCATTGCATTTTACAAAAATCATCTTTAGAGATCAAGCTCTAGGATTTTTAGAGTTAGGCCCCACAACTAGTACTCAAAAGTTCTTTAAATTTTGTTTATCTTGTCCACTTGGCCATTTCTCTTCAAGTAGGACATGCCACATCATCACTTTGTGAAATTCCTCCCTCTTGAAAGAATTATAATCACCCTTGATTACGCCTCCAAAAATAGCCAAAGGAGAGGAAATTTCTTCAATAGACGCTAACCGTATGTACTTATTCACCATACTTGAGCAATTCAACACTTCTACAAAGACATCAATCACTGGTCAATAACATTTATGTCAAGGATCTCATATACCAATCGTAATCACAGTTAGCAATCACATCTAGACCATGCTAATTATTTCATGGATCTAAATCTTGTAACTATCAGATTCATATCCTTTCTTTTCACATTTCAATCACTGTTAGCAATCACATCTAGACCATGCTAATTATTTCATGGATTTCTTGATCTACTAAATCTTGTAACTATCAGATTCATATCCTTTCTTTTCACATTTCAATCAAGCAAACCATGCCCATGACCATCCCCATAAGATAATACATCCACATAGCATGCATTTCACAAATCACACACTTAGTTTACATTGAACACTGTGTTGCAATCATTCAATATGGCCATCTCATTGCATCTAGAACTCTTGAGATAGGTGACCTAAAGAGATGCCTATAGCAATGCTTATAGAGCCGATATTGTTGAGTCTAGAACCCTCGGCAAATATGTTATTGATCAGGTGATCGATGTCTTTGTAGAAGTGATGGAAGTCTAGTGCATGAGTACATAGAATCAGTTTCTACTAAAGAAATTTTTTGTCCTTTGGCTATTTTTGCACGCGTAATCGAGGGAAATTACAATTCTTTCAAGAGGGGAGAATGTCACAAAGTGATGATGTGGTATGCCAAGTGGAAGAGATCTCACCAATTGGACAAGAGAACGAAATTTGAGTGATTTATGTATGTCTCCTTTGTTTATACTCTGCTCTAGTAAACTTCCCCACAAAAAATTTATCCAATTCTTCATTCTTTTCCTTAATTCTCGTGCCGAACTTTTCTTTGCCTTCTCACTGAAAGGTGTCCTCTATCCAATTCTCCACAAGAAGCCAAGTGTGCTCTTGGGTGCCTTATGGATTATGCGCCTTAAGATATGGACAAGATTTCTATAGATCAAGATTGAGGTGCCAAGGACAGAGAGGCCAAGAGGGCTTCCAATAGGTCTCAGGGCACGAGAAAAGAACTAAAAGGTAAGCTAGGTCCACAAGATAATTTGGTCAAGGGTACTTTTTGGCCTCTCGATGCAAAGTGGATGGAGGAAGAGAACCTCACAAATTCTCCTCAAAAAGAGCTATACCTTGAATATTTTGGGCTACTAGGAGTGTCTATGCCAAAAGCTACCGATGAATCAATAAGGTTGAATTTGATGCGGTGCAGACTGCATTGCCTAGATTGAATAAAGTCACTAATTTCTCTTTGATATATTAGGGTACTAACGGGCTGACAATATTTTGTGGAATGACTTTATGAACTGATGTGCAATGAATTGGAAATTTCCTTGATTGAATTGGCAAAATGTGCTCTTTCATGTGTGTATTGCTTGAGACATGTAGAGAAAGCTAAAATGTCTGCAACATTTTGTCTTATGAATGATTGGAATTTAGTGCATCTAGACATCCGTCAGAGATAAGTAAGATCTGGATGTGAGTGGCTAAGTGAATGAAGAATGAATGTGATTTAAATTTAGTGCATATAGACATCTAATAGACATCACTAACATGTGGGTGTGATGCCTAAGTGGATGTGAATTGAATGAGATTCTAGTGCATCAAGATGTCTATCTGGATGAGATGACATGATACTATTAGAGTGCATCAAGAGTTCTAGAAGGATGAGATGGTTTCACAATGTTCTAACTGAATCAAGAGTTTTGGACGTGATGAGATGGCTAGATTGAATGATTGAGACATGATATTTAATGCGAACTAAGTGTGTGATTTTGTGAATTGCATACTATGTGGATGTATTGTCGGGTATAGTTGTGGGCATGGTTTTCTTGATTGAAATGAGAAATGAAAGGATATGAATTTTTTAGTAACAAGATTTGGTAGATCAAGACATCTTTGAAAGATCTGTGCAGTGTGGATGTGATTGCTAGATGGTTACAATGATGAGGATTGTCATCTGAGACCCTCGACGGAAGTGTGATTGTTTTGTCACTGATGTTTTTGTAGAAGTGTTGGATTGGTGTAGTCTAGTGCATGAGTACATAGAGTCAGTGTCGACTGAAGGAAGTTTCTATCCTTTTGCTATTTTTGCAAGTGCAATTGAGGGAGATTATAATTCTTTCAAGAGGGGGGAATTTCACAAAGTCATGACATGGCATGATCATCTAGAAGAGAAATGGTCAAGTAGACAAGAGAAATTAAACTGACCAACTTGAAGAACGTACGAGCACTAGCCGTGGCTTCCGCAACTGTAAAAGAGAGAATCTTGAACTCTATTAGATAGACCCATAAAATGCACTAATTGCTGACGTGGCAGGGTTGTACGGATAGCTGGCATGACAAATTGTATAAAAATTCCACAAATCGCACTATTGTATTGACGTGGCAGGTTGTACAAATTTTAGTTATTATGTTGGCAAATTTTGTAGACCTTAGCACTAGCTGTTGGGGTTTAGTGCTTTTGAGGAAATTGCTTTTGGGGCTCTGCTTTTGGGCATCCCTTGTACTATTTATAAGAGCCCTTGAGGCCTCACTCTACAGAGCATCTGGATGCATAGTTTGAGAGAAAAGAACCCTCGAGAGTTGTACTTTGCTGTGAGCACTAATAAAGAAATACCAAAAGGGGCACCAGTATGTGGGGCCAGTGCTTTTGGGTGTGGAACTCCACCATGTTGACTCTCTTTGTGTGTGTCTCTCTCTCTCTCTCTCTCTCTCTCTCTCTCTCTCTCTCTCTCTCTCTCTCTCTCTCTCTCTCTCTCTCTCTCTCTCTCTCTCATAAAGTTTAGTGATTTTGCAATTTCCATTCATGTGTTGCCATTGATTTCTCGCTTGGAGTGTCCAAGCATGTAACAATGGTATTAAAGCACTCGAAAAGATTCTTCTTCTAGAGAGGATCTGATCCCTTCTTCAAGACATACAATTTCTTGAAAAGACGCTGACAGAGCAAACGAGATTTTGTTTGTGAAAAGAATCTTCATGTCTAGACCTCAAACTTATTAGCCACTCCCACCCTTATGCCATCATGCATCGGGCATGCTCTCGCCTTCATCACTCTATCTTAAGGGGCATAAGTCGCACCCAAGAGCACACTTGGGTTCTTGTGGAGAATTGGATAGAGGACACCTTTCAATGGAAAGGCAAAGAAAAGTTGGAAACCGGCACAAGAATTAAAGAAAAGAATGAAGAATTGGACAAATTTTTGTGGGGAAGTTTATGAGAGCAAAGTATAAACAAAGGAGACATAGATGAATCACCCTTTGTGACATTCTCCCCTCTTGAAAGAATTGTAATTGCCCTCAATTACGCCTGCAAAAACAGCCAAAGGACAAAAAATTTCTTTAGTGGACACTAATTCTATGTACTTATGCACTAGACTTTCAACACTTCTACAAAGACATCGGTCACCTGATCAATAATATTTTTGCCGAGGGTTGCTATGGGCTCCATACTCATTAGCCTTCAAAGATTTGAATTTCTAGGCTTACCTTCTGTGTGCCTCCTTGTATACACATTTTGGCCGAGTGGAGCGGCCCCTAGAGATTACCTTTAGGGAACCCTTGGTGCACATGCTTCGAAGAAGTGAAAAAAGAAGCTCCCTTTAGCATGGCAATAAGTGTACATACGGTTGTCTTTCAAAGGGCTCCCTATAGTGGCCACCTTCTTGCATGTGTGCGGGTGGATACCCCCAAAAATTATCCCACCCTCGTGGTTTGGTCATCCTTTGGTCATCCCTTCCTTGTGGCCTTTGTGTAATCAGTAGGGAAGCACAGACTTGGAGTGGGCGTTTGGCTATCCTACACCCGCCACTAAAAGAGGAAAAACTGAGAACCACCAACATTACCACGGATTAGCAAATGAATATGGAGAGAGAAAACATTGTGTTTGCAGCAATAGTCACACGGTGTTAGGCAATAGAAAAAGTGGGACACCTCTTTACCTTTATAGCCCAAGAGTGTTAAAACTTAAACCTCAACACCAAAAGTATACCAAACCAACTCTTAGTAAACCCTAATCAAAAGGCCTATGCTCCCTTGGGAATTTACAAGCACACGCCCACCCAAAGGACCATAACACATAGGAGAAAAACCCTTTCAAAGCACGGTTTACAACACACGCCAACCAATGCATATGAATACAAGGGCCTCCCCTTTCACAATTGAACATCACAAACCCACAAATTCAACATCTATTCCACAATTCATAGATAGATGCCCTCTCAATGTGGTTGCACACAATTTGCCACTAGGCTGCCATAGCCATAACCTTGCAGAGAACTAGTCGAAACCTGAAGAGTAAAACTCCAATTGGGGCACTTTAAAGCTTGAAATAAATCTCAAAAAATGAATGGCAAGAAATGTGAAGATGAACAAAATTGAACTTACACGCCGCTACATGAAAAATTGAGGCGAACAAAGAGCTGTCCCGATATGACTACACGTAGAGAAGACAAGGAGAGGGTAAAAACTGCACCAGAAACCATCATGGAGGCACAACGAGCTAAAACCTGCAAATTTTTACACTTTGACTGAACCTTTTTAATTTTGTACATGAGTTTCAACTATATACAAGTCTCACTTCAAAAACTCACTCACAAGCACGCAAGGCAACCCAATAGCTGGCGCTACACTAGAGAGACTTGCCCTGCATGTACATACGCTTGGCACAGCAATCATAAAAACCCAAAAGAGCATGTCCAAACACTCTAATGAAATTATTTTGCAAGCCCATATGTACATTTTTTTTCAAAAAACGGGGTTCTCAAAATGCGTGGAACATAGTTTGCCAAACCCCCAGTCGGCTAGAGCATTCATGCTCATCAGTAGATTATGGACAAGCTTATGTACAAAGATACACCATGTACAAAGAAATCAACACCATATACCCTTACCACGATAAAATGGAAAAGTAGTATCCCCTGCATCCATCATGCACACATAATAGCATCCTTCAAAGTCACAAGGACAATCATCAATCACTAGTGAGCTCCAACCATCAACGTTCATGTCATACAAACCAAAAGACCATGGATCAAAATTCTCACCACCATGAGATGTATCTTTCACATTCGGCCAAGATAGAACATCCATGGTATCATGTCATCATGGCTGTCTCAACTTTCCAAGCTAGAATCCTCTTCAACATCCACACATGCATGTGAGGTTTTTCATGAGCCTCTTCACCCTTGACGATGCATGGCACACATTGACTTGCATCTCCTCATCCATCTCAACTTGCAGATCAATACTACCATCACAATCCATAACACTCAAATCCACCTCTTTCTCACAATAAATATCATAACTAGTAGGTAACTCAATGCTACCAATAGCACCTTCAACAACACCAATATCAATCTCAGCATCCCAAATGGGCCCACATGCCCACAAGTCATCAGGATACCATGCCAACTCATAAGATGGAGGAGCAAAAACATCACCTAGAATGTCAACATGCATGTCATTTGCACCACAAGTAGGAGAACCGATAAGCATGTGATCTAAATACATACAAGTATGAAAGACCTCATCTTTACAAGCATTTGTATAGGACACCAAATCAGCCATGTCATTGCTCTCTTTGTCATACATGCACTCCAAGGTATTTTCTTTCATAATATTGCTTGCACATAACTCCTCATCAATATCTACATCATCAAGAGAGAGAACCTCATCTTCTACGTCTGACTCAACCTCATCATCACTGCTACAATCATCAATAGTGACAAAGGAGCTCTTTTGTGAAATGTATGAAAAAGTGGAAGACTAATTGACATTTTCCTTGCTTCAAGAAATCAACAATTCTCTTCACACACAAAAGTTAGTGCAGGCAACCTCAATGCTCAAACATCCTAGAAGAGTACCAATAAACAAGAGTTTCTTGTCTTTTGCATCTAGAACAATATCCTCGAGAACCTCTAGCTCCTGATTTAGAGAAAAAAATATCCTATAGTGCACATCCAACTCTGCTATGCTACTTAGCTTCAACTTACTCATCATATCATTCATCTTTAACAAGGTATCAATGAGCTTGACCATGGATGCACTTGTATGTATCCACCATCCAAACTCAAGCCAACAATCCAATCAAACCCTAAAACTGAAGGTCACTTGAAGCAACTCCTCAGTGGCAGGCACCAAACCACAAAAAAAGTGGAGCACCTCTATAGTTTTACAGCCCAAGAGCGTTAAAACTTCAACCTCAACACCAAAAGTATACCAAACCAACTCTTAGTAAACCCCAACCAAAAGGCCTATGCTCCCTTGGGAATTTACAAGCACACGCCCACCCAAAGGACCATAACACATAGGAGCAAAACCGTTTCAAAGCACAGATTTACAGCACACGCCGACCAATGCATATGAAGACAAGGGCCTCCCCTTTCACAATTGAACATCACAAACCCACAACTTCAACATCAATTCCACAATTCATAGATACATGCCCTCCCAATCTGTCTGCACACAATTGCCAAAGCCATAAACCTGCAGAGAACTAGTCATAACCGAAGAGCACAACTCCAATTGTGGCACTTTAAAGCTGCAAATGACCAAAATTGAATCTACATGTTGCTACAGGCAAAATTGATGCGAACAGAGGGCTTTCTCGATATGACTATATGTAGAGGACAAGGAGATAGACAAAACTGCATCAGAAACCATCATGGAGGCACAACGAGCTAAACCTTGCAAATTTTTGCACTTTGGCTGAACGTTTTTAAGTTTGTACATGAGTTAAGTTATATACAAGTCTCACTTCAAAAAACTCACTTACGGGCACACAAGGCAACCCGACAGCTGGTGCTACACTAGAGACTTGCCTTTGCATGTACATGCGCTTGCCAAAGCAATCATAAAAACACAAAAGAGCATGTCCAAACACTCTAATGAAAGTTTTTTGCAAGCCCATATTTACCTTTTTTAAAACAAAAAATGAGGGTCTCAAAATGCACGTAACAATGACAATAGGCGCGGCAATGGTTTGTCTCAGTATCTATACGGCTTCTCAAAAATAAAGGTACTCATTTTTGGGTAGCTCAAATGAGCACCTTTATTTTTGACCTGCATAAAATATATGAAACATCAATTGCATTTGGAAAAGTGTACAAGAAAAAAATAAACAATAAACTTTGAAATTCCAAGTTATACCTTACCTTTGATAATTTAAGTACAAAAGAGCAATAATTTAAAAAAAATTACAAACAAGACCAAAATTTTAATTGAGTCTTATATACATGTGATATAGAGTTTTTTTGTGCCACATTTGCACTTGTAAAAGAGGATTACAAGAAATTATCCATCTCTCCAATTCCTCATCCTCCTCCTCGTCCACAAATACATACGTTTGATCACCCTAAATCTACATTAACCAAAACCAAATCAAATAAATTAATAACTCAAAACAATTAATTTAATATGATTTGTCCATACTTATCGCTTGTAGAGATCCGATTGTTAAGTCGAATTGCTCGCGAGAGATGTGATGTTTCTCCAACAACCATTGCCAAGTATCGAATTTTGTGTGTCGCTCTCAATACTTGACCATCTCTCTAGTCGGGCGACTTAGAGTGATATTTTTCTAAGTTAGTAATAACAAAAGAAATTCATAAATTAAAACATCTTTTGAACTGGTTTAGGCTCCAATTTAAAAAAACTTACATATTTGTCCTTCCAAGCTACTTTGCCTCCTAAATCATAGCATGTGGGAGTCTCTCTGGCCCGAGCACCGCAATGTTGACTATAGGATGAGCCTGTTGCAACTTGTTCGTCCTTTTTCTGCATTGGCCCCTCCCACTCTACATTTGCCATGTTGTCACCATGATAGCTCTTGTCTAGATTTGCGCCTGGCTGGCCGCTCCGCGCCGTACACTTGATTGCTTTTTTTTAATTTAATAAAAAAAGCCCTTTAACCACTATGCTGACACCCATTGGGGGCATTTGTAAATTGAGCATGCAACACTTCCTTGATGTAGTGTGCATGATTGGAATGTTGGTCTCTCAATTTTACAAAACAATTCTTACACCGAGTGTATAAGAATCTGAAGCTGGCGTTGGATGGCCCTACCTTGTGTTGTACCAAAGTCCACCTCGTTGCCATACTTTACTCTGTAGTAGTTTCCATGCATGTCTGCCACGATTGTGTCACTATCTTTGTTCTCGATCTACGTCTGGAGCGATACACTCTAAAATAGGGGACTCTGTTCTCCATCCACTACCAAAACAAGCAAAGCCATAGGATCCCCCGTCGCTCCACCTCTCATGACGCTCGTTGCCTTGAGACAAACATCGACGCGCGCTACCAAAAGAAGTTTGTCGACCACTTATGGACTGTCGATGATGATCGGGCGAAAAAAGAGTCAAATGGAATGGCATGGGGCCATGTGATGTCAGGGGAGTAGGTCCATAAGAAGGGATTGTAGAAGAAGGTCCGTTGGTGCGCGAGGCTCTGGACGTAGAGAGTCCCTTCCTAGCTCCCCCATGGCGTGGTCTGCTGAGAAAGACCATAGGCCGCAAGCTACTACTGAGTGTAGCAGCCAAACAATCCCTCCATCAAATGGAGATACTTGTCTTGCAAAGAGAGTGCACGTCGGAGGTATGGATCTACCACTAGCGGAGAAACTTGGGTAGATGGGCCGGTACCGTCGTAGGTGTAAGAGGGCCATGCCTACTAATAATAAAAACAAATCTACAGTCATTCTCCCAAAAAATCAACAATAAATATGCTTAAATCCACTGATTGGACTTACCGCCTCAAGACTCGGGTCCACTAGAGGCAATGTCTACCTTGGAGGGGGCCCATCTGGGACGTGAATCAACCAAAGGAAGAATGACTTGGTTGCTCCCTAGTAGGTGGTCTCTCGTCCGACATCTACATTAAAGGTAGTAGGTAGGCATGCATTAGGACATCTACATTAAAGGTAGTAGGTAAGTATTAGGACATCTTACAAACATATATACTATTAGACCTAAATAGGGGCTAGTAGTGTCAATAGTCTAATGTCACCTCTTTAGATATCATCACAATCTCAACCGTGGTAAAACCAAGGGTATGTTGCGATAATCCATACATGAGTGGACCATAGATCACAATGCCACGATTAAGAAGGGACTATATCCAAGAGGAAGCGTTAAACTACTGGGTTCTATGATTCCTTGTTTAGTGTCTACATATATGCACATATATACATATATATATACACATAGATACGGACATATACACACACAGCTATTCATGCATACATACACATACATACGGACATATATACATTTATTTTGGGCTTTCAGACAGGTCTATCTCCCTCCCTCTCTACTCTACTCCATGTCTCTCTCTCTCTCTCTCTCTCTCTCTCTCTCTCTCTCTCTCTCTCCCCCCCCCCCCCCCCTTGTTTCTTTTTCTCTATTCTCTCCCTCCCTCCCTCTCCATCTCTTTATCTACTCTCTATCTCCCCCTCCCCCACCCCCTCTCTCTCTCTCTCCCCCTCTCTCTCTTTCTATCTACTCTCTCTATTATCTCCCTCTCCATCTACTCTCTCTATTCTCTCCCTCTCTCTTTCTCTCTATTCTCTCTCCCTCTCTCTTTCTCTCTATTCTCTCCCCCCCCCCCTCTCTCTCTCTTTCTTTCTCTCTCTACTCTACTCTACTCTGCCTTTTCCTCTCTCTCTCTCTCTCTCTCTCTCTCTCTCTCTCTCTCTCTCTCTCTCTCTCTCTCTCTCTCTCTGCTTTTTATATCTCTTTTCAATTTTCCCTCTCTACTTTTTCTCTCATTTTCTATTTTTCTATTTCTATCTCTCACTCTTTATCTCTATTTTCAGCTCTCTCTATCTTCCTCTCTTTCTCTCTATTTTTAACTCTCTCTCTCTCTCTCTCTCTCTCTCTATATATATATATATATATGTATATATATATATATATATATATATATATATATATATATGTATATATATATATATATATGTATATATATATATATATATATATATATACATATATATATATGTGTGTGTATATATATATATGTATATATATATATTTATTTATATTCTCTTCTGTTTCTCTCTCTCTATTTTTTAATATATCTCTCTCTTTCTTTTAAAGTTCTTTTTTTGGTCTTTTGTTTAATGTTTAGCTTTTTTGGTCCTTTTTTTTCTTTTCTAAAAATTTTATATCTTTTAAATAAGACATTTTTTACTTTAATATAACACTAACTTAAATTAAACATACAAAAGAAAAAAGCTTTCATTTGTTTTCTCTATCTATTCCAACACTAACTTAACATTATGCATTAAATGTACACTAATCTCTCTTTCTCTCGGTCTTTTTCTCTCTCTTATTTTGCTCTTTTCTTAATCATACACCAAACAAGCAAACACCTACCAATCTCTCATTCATGTGTGTGTAGGACAATTGGGATGATCATGGCCCTTCGAACAGCCCCGAACATGATAGGTGGCTCAAGGACAAGCTCCCTTATCCTTGCGCCAAGTGCTAACGGGCAGTCCCTTGTTTGAGGTGCATTGCCTTAGAGCATGTGGAGAATGAAGGGCTTTTTTTCTCTTGAAAAAGCGCTAGAGTTGATGGAAGTGCAGCCCCCCCATCGCTTGAGGATGCCCCCCATTGTCTGTGTTTGGTGATGATAGAGAGACTTGCAAGGTTGAAAGGTAGCGACAAGAATCCATGAGGGAAGGCATGTCAGGAGGCTTGGGTTGTGGCACTAGCTCCACTTTGACAATGCCTCCACACACGTCTCAGGGGAAATTCGAATTTGAGGATGAGCACATGCTTGACATGGTGGATGAGTTGTTGGCACATGAAGCCAACATGTGCGAAGAGGATTGTAGACCTTGCACTAAACAAGCACATGCAACGGAGGTAGGTTGCTATTGAGTGCCCGAACACCTCTTTACGATGGTGCGCTTCAAGCATCATTGGAGGTCCTCAACTTGCAAGAAAAATTCAGTTGGAGCAATGTAAGTGTAGATGCACTTCTTGGGTAAATCCTATTTATGCATTTTTGCAAAATAGAAATTCTTGTATTTCCCCCATTGCATTTCTACGTACTAATTTTTTGTTTCATATTGTAATTTGATGGGCAAAATGCTCACCACATGCCTTTGGATCTTCGACGAGCAAGGTCATATGTCACCACACTTGGCATGGAGTATGAGCACATCCACATGTGCGTCAACAATTGCATACGATATCGCAATGAGCACACACATGCTACCTCATGTCCCGTTTGTGGGTAAGCACACTATAAGATCGGAGTGTTGCACCTACACCGCAAGGTATTGAGAACGTGTCCTTATCCCTCGGATTTACCACTCAAATGATGGGATGATGCATGTCCTTACCAGTTCACCAACATGGAGGCACATCGAGCCTCATTGGCCGGAGTGTGGGCTAGAGCCTTGTCACTTGAGGCTTGGGTTGGTAAGGGACGCTATCAATCCCTTTGGCACCAAGTCTACATCATGGAGCACTTGGCCCATGGTGATCATCAACTACAATATTCCACCATGGGAGACTACCAAGAAGGGCAATATACTTCTCTCGTTGCTTGTGACAAGGAAATACAAAGTGGCAAATATTTATGTCTACCTCAAGCCCCTCATTGAGGAGTTAGAGGAGTTGTGGAAGGGCATCCCCGTTGTGGAAGGGCATCCCCGTTGTGGATGTTTCACTTCCAAAGGAGAGGAGAGAGGCCATTGTGAGGGGAATCCTTATTGGAACCATGAATGACTATCCCGGCCTTGGAGAGATTTTTGGTATGTTATGCACATTGGTCTATCTTTTTACCATTTGAATTTTCAAGCTCCTTCTCTAATGATATGATATGAGTGTAGGGTTGTCCACATTGGGTCACAATGTCTATCCTACATGTAGGAAATCATTGGTGACAGAGCGGCCAGATGCCTTACACAAGGTAATCTATCCAAACAACCATCGTTTCAAACTCAGGGAGTTAGTAAGGTGCCTCATCCTTCTATTCAACTAAACTTTTGTGTGTTATATTAGTGTACTTTTGTGTGTTATCTCGTAGGTTTGTGAGCTCCAAAGAAATTGAAATAAATGCTCTCCCTTCTGCTCAATCGCTTGCCGTGGAAACTGTGTGTGCCATTGAGGAAGCATTTCCTCGATCCATTCTTCTTTGTCAAATCCAACTCTTGGTTCATGTGGTTGAGGAGATTGCTATATGTGGAGTAGTGCATGCACGATGGATGTTCTTTCTAGAGAGGTTTTTAAAGACCCTTTCAAAGATTTTGTGTGACTACGGGTCCATAGCCAGAGGCATGCATGGCCGAAGGATGGATCTTGCAAGAGGCATTTGTTCACATTTTAGAGTATTTGGCACAAGTTGATCCCTCAATGTCTTGCATGTGGACAAATGAGGAGGACGCGAGGATGACTTTCACACCTACCAAGTGGAAAGGGAAAATTATTTATCATGGACATGGATCTACGCCGAGTTTTCAACAACTTTTGTATCCTCAATGCAAAGGTTATGACCAAGTGGATGGATTTGTGGACAATGGTAAAGGCAAGGCGTTTGCAAGAGAGGGAAGCATGGAAGCAAGCTCATGGAGGCAGGAGGGCACCCCCAGTTCCTTGACTACTCTAGCACACGCCTGCTCACTTTCTTCGATTTCTGTGAGCTTTGGCGAGCGTTCTTAGATTTTTGATTCGAGCTCATTTTGGCCTCCGTTTCCACTATAGCCAAGTCTGTGCAGGCAAATTTGTCATTTTGTGCAGAATTTTTTTCAGTGCCAAATACTGCATAACAGGTCCCATACAGTTTGTTGAGGGTTGTGCTATATAGCACGTGCTCATCTCACTCAGTTTCTCCTCATTTTGGGCAGTTTTAACATCAGGGCGCAGGCATTTTCCATGGCTAACAACAACACATATGTGTTCAAGATGTTTGCTGTATCCGCACTTGCTAGACTTGGACTTGTAGTCAAATTTATGGATGACAGATGTACAGTTCATGATCTTAGTTTTGATGATGAAATTGTTGCATTTGGCCTTTTGTGCCGTGGGCTGTATAAGCTCACTTTGTATGATAAGTGTGGACAAAATTTTGCAAATGCATTTGTAAATTCAAGGTTTTTTTTAGATGCAAAACTGTGGCATGCACGTTTTGGGCATTTGAATTTTGCCAATTGCTGCATTTGGAGAAATTTGATATGGTTGCTTCTTTGCCGCCTCTTGAAGCACCGGTCAAACATGTTTGTGAAGGCTATATTTTGGGTAAAATGCAGCGTTCTAAGTTTCCAAACGATGGTACAGTTAGGGCCACATGCAGGTTGCAGCTTGTGCATAATGATGTTTGTGGGCCCATGCAAACTCCGTCCTTGGGGAATTACCTGTACTTTGTGACTTTCATTGATAATTACTCCAAACATGCATGGGTATTTACGCTTAAAGCAAAGTCCAAAGTTTTTATGTGCTTGAAACAATTTCTGGCTGTCTCAAAATGTACTATGGGCACCCTCCGTTCCGATCGAGGGGGGGAGTATATGTCTCATGAATTCAATGCATTTCTGGCTAGTCGTGGGATAAAACACCAATGTACAATGCCTTATACACCTCAGCAAAATGGTGTTGCTGAGAGGAAAAATAGGTCACTTACAGAAATGGCACAATGTATGGTCAAAAGTCAAGCTTTGCTACATTCTTTCTGGCTTGAGGCCATCATGTGTGCCACTTATGTACTTAAATGGTGTCCTACAAAAGCTTTGCAGTCTATTACTCCATATGAAGCAATATGGCATGATAGAAAGCCTTCTATTGAGCACATGCGTGTTTTTGGTTGTTTGGCATATGCTTTGGTGCCACAAACACAACGTAGAAAATTGGATGATAAGGCTGTCAAATGTATTTTTGTTGGTTATAGTGCTAAAAGCAAAGGTTATAGGTTGTATCATCCACAAACAAAGGGTATTTTGGTTTCACGGGATGTAGTGTTTGTGGAAGATTCTGCTCATCCCTTGCTGTCATGTACTAGAGACAGTAATGTAAGTTCACAGGACATTTATGACACTTTGTTGCCTCTTTTCAATGGTGGAAGTTTGAATGTGAATTCCAGTGAGGAAAGGGTACAGCCTATGGAGGTTCCCAAAAATGTTACAGATCAGCCTATTACTGATGCAGATGTACGTGATGTACTTGATGAGGAAAGGGCTGAAAATGAGCAGGCTCGAGGTACGCCAAAATGACTGGTGCATACATTGCGTGACAGTAAATTGGATGCACCTTTGTCTAGTCGTACTCGTTCAGGCTCTAGCCATGCATCTTATGCATCATAATGTTATGCTTTGGCTGTGTCTAGCTTACATGATGTTGAGGAACCTCTATCTTTTGATGAAGCACAGAATTCAAAGAATTGGATGGTTGTCATGCAATCAGAATATGATGCACTTATAGAAAATGACACATGGAATTTATCTGATTGTCTCCTGGCAAAAAGGCCATTGGTACAAAGTGGGTTTACAAGTTGAAATGCAATCCGGATGGTGAGATCGATCGCCATAAGGCTCGACTTGTTCCAAAGGGTTATGCACAGTAAAAAGGCATAGATTATGAAGAGACTTTTGCTCCCACTTGTCGTATGACTACTGTGAATTTTCTATGCACATTGGCAGCTCAATTTGGTTGGGATGTACATCAATCAACCATTGTTACTACTTTATTGAATGGTGACATATTTGAGGAAGTTTATGTAACACAGCCTGGCGGTTTTGTCATGAAAGGACAAGAGGACAAAGTGTGTAGATGTAAGAAGGCTTTGTATGGGTTGAAGCAATATCCTCGTGCTTGGCATGAGAACGCTGACACTCATTTGGTCAAACGAGGCTTTTGTAACAATCCAACAGAAAGCATACTGTATGTAAAGCCAGACTTACATGCTTTTTTGGATTCAGATTGTGCTGGCTCTTTTGACACGCGAGTGTCCAGAAGTGGTTTTTGTTTCATGCTTGGCAGTTCATGTATATCATAGTTGAGCACGAAGCAACCTACTATGGCAACTTCTAGTTGTGAGGCTGAGTAAAGGGCAATCTTCACAGCTACGGTTGAGTGTGTATGGATCAGATGCCTTATGGCTGATTTGGGTGTTGGATAGGACACTGCCAGCACTATCTACACTGACAGTCAGAGCGCATTGGCAGTTGCGAGGAACCCAGTTTTTCATGCTTGCACAAAGCACATTGAGGTGCATTACCACTATGTGTCTTAGTAGGAGAGATCAACTTGGCTTATGTGCCAACACATCACAACCTTGCAGATCTTTTCACAAAGGCATTGTCTTGTGAGAAGCTCGAAGCTTTCCGCAAAGCTTTGGGCTTACTTCCCTTTGTGGACTGATCATGTCCTCAGGGCATGGCACTTCCCTTTACTCATGTGCCAGCTCTCGTTCAACGCATCACTCCAGGGGGATTTGTTACCATATACATGTGGTAGTGATGTGTGTGAACACACTAGGACCACCGGGGCATTTTTTCCTCTTTAGGAGGTTTTTCCCCCGTGCATTGTATATACGTCCATCCATTCTAGGGCTATCTATCTTCTATTGCACACTAAGTAATATACTCTCTATTGTGTGCATTGAGCTTCCTTTTTCTTCTCCAAGCTGTATGCGTTTCTCTACAACCCTAATTCCAACATGCTCCTCCCTATGCGGGGCATTGGAGCATTCAACCTACTCTTCGAGGGGTAGAGACATACTTCTATTGGCCTACCATGAAAGTGGACATACAAGAGTATGTTTCAAAATGTGTGGTATGTCAAAAGACCGAGTATGATCGAGGGAAATACCTAATTCACCAAGGGAGAGCATATCCATGGATTTTATCTTTGGATTACCTAAGTCTATCCATAGGAATACAGGAATATGGACAATAGTCGAGAGGTTTAGCAAGCAAGCAAGCACTTTATTCCTGTCAAAAAGACTATTATAGCACACCAAATCGCACCTCTCTTCATATCTCAGATTTTCAAACACCATGGATTGCGAACATCCATCATGTCAGATAGAGATCCTAGAATGACCAATAATTTTTGAAAAGGTCTCATTGAAAACTAGGTACAAGATTGAATCTTTGGCCTATCACCCACAAACGGAGGCCAAAGTGAGATAGCCAATCTTACGATTGTTGATCTACTAAAGACTTATGGTATAGAAGTAGATCAATGCTCACAATGGGAGAAGTACTTACCCCTTGTAGAGTATGCATACAATAATACTATCCATACTACTACGGGAAATGCACCTTCTGAGATCATAGAGGGAAGATCTAAAAGTCCCTTGCTACTTAAAGTACATGGAAAGATCTTCATTACTGAGTATGACGTGACCTACAAGAATCTTTCCAAAAGATTAAGGAGGCTATATCCATCTCTCAACAAAGGCAAAAGGCTGATGTTGATAAGCATAGAAGGGCCTTAACATTCAAATAAAATGATTGGGTCTTACCAAGGTTCAAATAAGGCAAACGACAGGCAAAAATCCTACGGGCCATCAAAAGTATTATGCTAAACTAGCAAAAAGATACTATGGACTTTTCTAATCTTGAAGCCAATCAATGAGATGGCTTATCAACTCAAGTTGCCCAACCATTGGCTCATACACAATGCTTTTCATGTGAGCCTACTTATGCCCTACAAAGGAGATCCACCAAGAGAACCAATTATTGAAGGCCCACCAGAAATCAAAGACCAAGAAGAGGTGCTACAATCCAAAGCTATCCTTCGGCATGAGGAGAAGGTACTATGACATGGTAAGATTATATGAGGGTATCTTATTAAATTAAAAAATTATCCTTTTGAAGATGCTAGATGCTAGATGGATGCAAGGAATACAGCTTAAGGATAGTATGAACCTTGTCAGTGCTTATAATGCTACATTAGAGTAAGAAAATGTACATGTTTCTTTTAAATGATCAATGTTTTTGTCTTATAAGACTAATTCTCATTTTCTTGTGCACAAAGTTAAGTAGTATGCATGCTTAGAATCATGTTTGTGATGATGACGTCTCTCAAACACCAAGTAGAATTTGTCACTCTACTTTGGGAGAATGAAATGGACTAAAGAGCATACATGCTTGCGGTAGCTATGTCTCCCAAGCACCAAATGGATTAGTCATCCATATTGGAAAGATGTCGTAGGGTAAAAAGGGATCCTCTACCCGCTAAGAAACATCGGCTAATGATTAAGGCTTTATCTCTTCTACCTCATAGTCAAGGACGACTATGATTTCAAGAGAGAGATAATGTCATAAAATCTAATATCTAACCAACCCAAACGATTTTCTCATATTAAATTGATCATTTAATGTGGGAGAATAACCGAGAACAAGGGTTAGGATATAGACATGTTCTTATGGATCTATCTCAACAGGGCCAATGTGAAAGGGGTCCAAATGAGAGATGGTTTGTCAAAGAGCAAGGCTAGCTAATAGAGCTTAAATAACTTAGGCTTAGATTCATTAAAGACCTCCAAAGGCTATTGTTAAAATGTCATTTGACCTTAGGCAAGCTAGGGTTGTGCTTGAGGTGGGAATCCGGCCCAAGCTTGAGGTGCTTGTCGTGCTTGTTGACTAAGGTTCTTGAGGTGCTTGAGGTGCTTAATGACTAAGGTGATAAGGTGCTCCATCATGGTTTCTTGATATACATTATGCATGTGATTGGTTAGTCTTGTAGGGGTCCAATCAACTTCCTGCTTGAGCTACAAAGGGGGTCGACCAAGGAAGCTAGGGGCTTGCTTGCAGGGTGTTACACCCCACCCCCCCCCCCCCCCCCCCCCCCACACACACACACACACACTCATTGTATGAAGTGCAAAGTGCAAGATTTCCATCTCCTTCTGCAAGCTTGTTGAGAAGTTGAGAGCCTACACCAACACTCTTGGCTATGGAATGCAATCCAACCAAGAGCCATGCTTTAATGCTTAAGCTTTCCATCTTCTCCATCTTGATTACTATGCTATTATGTATGCTAAGCAAGAAGAGTGATGATAAGTGAGGAACTATTTCTTTCTCCTATGAATGTTTCTTCTTCCTCTTCCCTACCCTCATTCCCCACTAGCTCTCTCTACCTTCAAAGGTGTTTGAGGCCTTGGGACTGAGGTCGGGGATGGTTAATGCTTTTACAAAGTTTATGTTGTGCTCGTGATTCATGAAGCTTTCCATCTTCATTGCATCACCTAGGTCACAAGAAACACAAAGATTGTATTGTACCAAGTCTCTCTTTATGGGAGAATCTATAATACAAAAGCCTATTGGAGGGGGGACCGGCTCTACATGAATCCGGTCCTCAATTGTTGTCGTGTTCTCTAATTCTCTCTCTTGCAAAAGTATTGTTCATGCCAAGTTAATTAATTCTAATGGTTATGTTGCTATTGCTAATTAAGTTCACCCTCTATGTTCTCAAAGTAGTCTCATAAACATGCTCACTCTAGTTCTCTTAATTTTACTATTCTCAAAGTTCATAGACCATTTCCATTACACATTACATTTGTCCAAAAGTTACTCTCCCCTTCCCCTAGGGGGCAGGGGGGGTGAGGTCTATGGAACTTCAAGAAGCATTGTGCAATGGGCTGGTGCGAGTAGGGCCAAGAAACTCAGGAATTTATGTCATCCTATCATCGACTCCCTCCGTCATAGCTTTCAATCCTCTGTGCCAAGGAGCTTCTACCATTGGAAAAACAATGCAACCCCCTGCTTTGGCTTTTCTACCGGCACGGGGGGTGATGCTTAGCTTGAGGGGAGTGCACCATCAAGCTCCCCCACCTTCCTATGCATCCATGGCTAGTATACCTCCAAGAAACTTCATCAATGGGGGTTGTTGTCGTCGAACATATGAGAACCACCAATACACTCCATACGCCTCAGGAGTAGACTCAGTTTATGCTTACTGCTAGATTTGCCTCAAGTCTAATCCATCTTGACATTAAAGTCTTTTCAAAACAACTATGTCCCATGGAACCCAATACAATTGATAAGTTGGGTCAAGTGCCGCTTCCTATCAACCAGGACCCTCAAGATCAGGACAAAGCATCTGAAGACCAAAATGAAGAATCTGAGAATTCAACGAAGGAAGACGTGGTTAGTATCCCTACCAAGGAGCTGGAATTGTGGCACTCTCAGCTGCAAGACAGAGTTATCATAGGTTTACTACATGGTGCAAGGACTTCCCTTGAAGCTCTAAAAGCTTGGATGACTCAGAACTAAGAGAACAAGAATATTAAGGTAACCCATGTGCAATTCCTCTGAGGATGCACTTGATGCCCTTCAGATTGTCAGTTAGGGGAAAAGGCTTATAAGGAATTCCCCTCTATCTTTCTTTAAATGGTACATGGGCTTTAACCCAAGGGGACCTAAACCAACTAAGGCTCCCATCTGGGTTGCCGTCCGAGACCTTCCTTTGAAATTCTAGCCATGGCTGAAGAATTTAGGGGCCTGTATTGGTAGGGTTCTAGGGCAAAGAGCTAGGGGAGTCATCAATCCAAAATGGGACCCCCAGTTACTCATAGAAGAAGACTTGAATGTTGAACTACAATGTCTTATCCCTATCAAGGATTTAAAGGATAACCTCCTTCATATGCAGCTAGTGGCTTATAAGAACCTGCCTAATGCATGCTTTCATTGCCTCAAGCAAGGACATTTCATTAAGGATTGTCTTGAACTTAAACCATTGCCACCTCAAGACCCTCAACCTCCCCAAGAAAAGAAATACTTTCAACCTGTCTCTAAGAGAAGCAGTACCAAAAACATCAGAAACTCCAAACCTTCTTCCTCTAGAAACAAAAACATCTTTAACCCTCTTTTGGTAAATGTCTTTGACCCCTTCAGCTACTATGACTTGCAGGAACCAGAGGATAACATGCAGGATCAGGACTCTATAGGAGATGAGCAGAAGGTGACTACATCTCAGGTACATGTACCCTCTCAAGCTGCAAGTCAAGATCCTATTCAGAACCTCCCCACATCTCCATGAATGAGACACGAGGTCTGTCCTCCTCCTCGTCTGATTCTAAGGATTTTGCTATTCCTAATACCCAAGACAAGGGTAAGCAGATAATGGATGATTCCTTGTTTGCTTCTCAACTCCAAGCTCAAGACAATATGGTGAACGCACGGCTCAGTATGGATTCACACAAACCAGTGTATATCTTCATGACTCAAGCTGTGGAAGAAAGATTTTCATTGCCTCCCACCTTCTCAACTAAAAGGAAAAACGAGGTATCCAAGGACCCTACAAGAGTCTCTGTGTCCCTAGCTAAGCCTTCCAAGAATAACAAAAAATGAAGTGCCCTAGCATCAGAGCTATCTCTTTTAACTTTAAAGGTCTGATAGATCCCAAGAGAGCCCAAATCATCAAGAACTGGTTGTTTGAAGCTAATGTCAAACCTGATTGTATATGTCTTCAAGAGAATAAATCCTCTGGTCAAATTTTATCTTCTAATATACAAAGGCTGGGTGCAAGATATAAGTGTTATACCACATCTCACTATAATGGCTAGGGTTGTAGTGCATTGGGAGTAATGAAAAATATGCCAATTTAGTCATTAGAGTTTAGTCCTCTGCTAATGGTAATTGGGTATATGTAACCCTTGACAAACCTTTTGCATACACTCTTGTTTCTCTGTATGCATCTAACTCTATAGGAGAAAGAGCTTCTATATGGGAAGAACTGGCCAGTCTTTCTAGTCCTTGCATCTATGCAGGGGATTTTAATATGGTCGAAACAATCAAGATAGGTGGAATCAACTTGGGCAAGTTCTAGGTGGCAGAGAAAAGATTCAATGGGAAAATGAAGTCTCAAAGCTGAAATTGGTGGACATCTCAGAGGAAACTGGAATGACTTGGACCAACAATCAAAATGGTTCGTGTTTCAGGGTAGCTAGACTGGACGTAATATACATGTGCAATGATTTTCTTAATGAATATTGGCAGGTAAGTTGCACTAAGGAAAGCTCTATTATGATGTTTGATCATGCTCCTGCCATCTTTGATTTGCAAAAGGATGAATGTAGCTATAAAGCAAGATGACCTCACTTAGATCAAACCCTTCTTTCTATAGCAATTGTCAGAGAGAGAATAAAAGATGTCTTTGATGACTCCTTCTCAAGTAATATTTTTGCTTTTAAAGCTTGGGATTGTGCTGTCAAGAAAACTCAAAAGCTGTTAATTGAGTATAAAGCTAAGGCTAGTGAAATTAGGAGTAGCAGAAGAATGATGATAAGGAGCTGTTAACCCTCACGCACATTCCTATCACCTAAGACGGACGTCGTATTATTTATTTGGTAGAGTCAGGTACCGGGCTTGTCGATCCAATAGGAAAAGGGTAAGAGTGATCGCTGATGAGAGGCACACTCTAACTGGAACATTCAAGGGATTAGCAGGCTAAGCATGGGTGCCCAAGTGTGAATGGGGCGAGCCCATATAAAAGTCAACTAAATCTAAAATACACTTATTCTCTCATTTGTGCAATTGAAGGGTGCCTTGCTCCATCTCCATCTTCCTCTTCTTCATCTCCTTGTGTGTGTGTGTGTATGCGTGAAGAGAGAGAGAGAGAGTGTGTACGATCGAGCATTGCAGCGGTACAACGGCGGCGAGGCGGTTGAGCGCGACATAGCAACGTCTCCCTCTTGTTCACGGCGAGTAATCCTCCACGACAGCAAGCGTAGAGCGGTGAGTGACACACCATCCTCTTCTTTGAGCTTACTAGTTTAGGCTAGTTGCGTGCTTGGAGCCATTTGTGGCTCGCACACAGTGTGTTGGCAAGTTCCTTGCATTGACACGTGCGACATACGCGCACATTTTTGGCACCGTTGTCGTGGAAATGCCATACACTAAGATTGAGTGGCACTCTGTGCTTCTTTGTGGTGCAATTTCAATTGTAAGGAAGGTAGGGAAGGAAGGTGTGTGTGTGTGTTGAGAAGAAGGATTTTGTTTTGCTATTGTGTATTTCTTTGTTAATGAGGTTTTGAAAGGTACTGCGTTTTCTCTTTGATGATAAGGTTGTTAGTTCTGTGTAATGTAAAGTACAGTAAGTAGAAAGTAGATCTGTTAGAGTTAATGAAGTGTGTTAGTGTGTAACAGTAGGTGTATTAGTTGTAAGTAGGTAGGTAGAGTGTATGTGTGCTCGCGCGCAAGTCGCGACAACCTTATCCCCAAAAAAATAAAAATAAAAATTTAAAGGTAGGACCGAGGTCGGAAATATCTCCCAGACCCAAGCCCAATCTCACGCTCAGGCTAAGGCCTCAGTCGCCCTTTAAAATTACCTATTTTAGCTTCACACGTAGCTAAAAATCGACCTTTTTGAGGACCAACAGAGCTTCAGGTGACCGAACGTTGTGCTGTAAAGCACACCACGACTCTCTAAGTGATATGCTTGTTTTGAGCTATCACACACTTTAATAAAAAAATCGATCATTAAAAAACATTAAAAAACGAGTGAAAACGGACGCCTAAAAAAGTAAGCGGTTAACCTTCGAAGTTATTCGCCGACGCTTGTAGGGTGCCAAAGGCACATGCATCTGCACTCTGTTCGTGTGCTAGAGACAGAGCAACTAGAGAGAATTTTGACTTACGCGAGTTCTCAATATCCACCTACCTTAGGTTCCGGGCCCTCAGCGGGGACCCAAAGTAGTACAAACCAAGACCCAAACATAGCGGCTAGTGACTCTTCCTCTGACTACAATGTCATGGAGGGTTTCCCAATGTCTAATCCCGATAGCTCAAGCCAAGACATGCAGGCCATGGGCCCATGGTCCGGGCCGAACGTGCCTAGCCGCTTGAAGGAAACCTTTAGTAGAGCCACTCGCTCCGAACATGGAGCTAATGATGTAAATGAGGGGGGTGGGGAAGTAAATTCTCCATTCATGACCAACATAGACCCTATGCCCTTAGAGTGTGCACGTGAATACTCCATTCACTGCACCCCCTGACTCTTCAAAACTATTCCCCTTTGAGGTTATATTTGTTGGGATTAAAGCCCAAGTGGCCTCTTATACGGATATGGCCGGCCGGCCGCCTAACTCACTTACCACTAACTCTTTGTATATACTCACATATACTTTTGTGGATAATAAGGTTTTGGGAGATAACCCTTCAAAACGATTCTCTCCCTACTGTGTAAGCTCTCTGTGTATCTCTGTATGTGTGTGTGTGAGTCGATCTCGCTCCGCCGCGCGACTTCAATTGGTATCAGAGCGAAAGGTGTGAGAGTGTAGATGGACGGCTTCGCGATGAACTTGTCGGCTATGGCGGAGAGGTCACAGATCTGAGCAAAGAAATAGAGGAGGCTTGTGGACAACCATATAGAGGCTTGCAGGAGAGCTCTCAGAAGCTTCCTAGTGCTCATAGATCAGCAGTCCATAGTTCCTCTATAGATCAGCCCACCGTGTACAACATTTTCCCTCTTCTCGGCAAGCTTTCCAACGGCTACATCGGCGACAGATTGGAGCTTGGAGCTTCCATAGACATGGAAGCATTGTGAGATTGATGCATTCAGCTCACGCATCAAGGTGAGAAGTGAGTTTGGGCCTTTCTATGAGCTCAAAGAAGCACATAAGAAAGTCGTTCAGTTTTTGACAGTTTGACAGCAGTCTACTGTTTTGCTCATAACTTGAGGTACAAAGCTCTGATTCCAAAACTTTTTGGTTAAAAACGGAGTTGGCTTCAAGCTCTACGACTTTGTAGAAAAAATTGTTTTCTGATTCGGAGTGCAAGTGGGTCTGAAATTAAAAACACAGAGACTGTTTTTCAGGACAGTTTTGGGCTCTGTTGTTTTCTTTGCTGTAGACAGCTTACCCGTACACACTACAGGTAGCAAGCACATATGAGGTGTTACAAGATCGGGTTTGACTCCTAGGTATAGGTTGAGTTTAGTACTCCCACAGGTGTTGCCAATTGCAGTTGAGTGGTTCTTCTGTAGTGTTGTGGCTTGCATACATGGTCTTTGAGTGGGTAATGCTCTATGTATGCTTATGTGGTGAGCAGAAGATCTTGTGAGCAAGTGCAGAGGTTGGTTGTGGATGACATGTATGGTCACTTGTGGTACTCTTTGTGAGCATTTGTTGGACACAGGTTTGCAAAGCTTATGCATGTATGTTGAGTGTAGTTTGATGCGCATTGATTGCTCATTGTATTGAGCTTGCAGGACAATGGTTATTTTGTGTTGATAGCCATTGTGCGTCGAAACTCTGGCGAAATTTTCCCAGGAGTTTTATGTGCATCACTTATGCGATCTAAGTAGAGATTGCGGGTTGCACTCAGTATTTGCGTGCGGTATTCTCTGCAGGTGGGAGATTTGTGCGTGTGTATGCATTGATACCGCACATTGTGGGCTTGGTGATTAGCTCACGGTTTGACAAGCGTACAGTTATCTTGGCACACTCACAAGAGTGAATATTGTGATGTATGCTTGTGGGCTACGAGCTAGGTAGCCGGATTCGAGCACTAATGGCTTGAGGTTTTTCAGCAGGTTTCAGCTACAGGTTTACAAGTTACAGGCAGGTTTGAGGGCTTATTTGGGCGCTGAATTTTCAGCCATTGTTTCCTCTTTGCAGGTGTCCTGTTAGGAAATAAGACGTAGCTAAATAGATAATTGAGTAGATTACTTAATGGAGAGAGACAAATTTATATACACGAGATTATAGAGTAGAGAGAGAGAGAGAGAGAGAGAGAGAGAGAGTACACACGATATACGTGGTTCACCCAATGTGGGCTACGTCCACAGGAAAGCAGCCACTCAATGGCTTTAGTACTTCAAAACAAAAAGTAGTTTACAAAGGGATTATACCCTTAATGGAGCTCCCGCCTTGCTTCACTCTCACCACCTCACACTCACCTTGTTGCATCAACTTCACACTATGAAATGTGTGTAGAAATGGCCTCCTTTTATAGGCCAAAAGGGCTGCCCTCTCTTATGAGAGACAGCCATGTGTAGCCTCCCTTGTGTGAATTAGTCCAAATCGGACCCTCCAATCCGCCCATGTGTGGCCGTCCTTGAGAAGACAAGTCCACTTTTGAACTCGGCCACCAGCCATTGAATTCGAGCACCGGCCACTGGCCATTGACTTCCGACCACCGGCCATCGGCCATTGACTACCGGCCACCGGCCAACCGACCAGTTGTTTTCCGACCACTTTCCGGCCGCCGTCCAGCCATAATATTCCGGCGAAAAAAAAGTCTCGGAGGCCTCCGCCCCCGAGGCCTTTAAAGTTGCCCTTGATTCTTGTCCGTGAAAATTTTGGTTTCCGGTGAGTGATTTTCCTTCACGCACGATGGCTTCTTCTCATAATGGGGGCCTTACAAATGTGCGCTTTTACCACAGAAAATTACAAGGGTAAATCAGGCTCCATACTTAACAATCTCCCACTTGGAGACTGATCTCCAAACCAAACCTGTGACTGCTTTCCATTCTGGCTTCTTATCCTTGAATGCCGATTGAAGATGAGCAAAAGCTCAACTTCTCCTTGTTGACCACCTTTGTAAACATGTCTGCAGGATTTTCACTTGTATGCACCTTTCCTAGCTTTAGTTGTCCCTCTTCCAAAAGAGTGCGTATGAAGTGATATCTCACCTCAATGTGCTTTGTCCTTGAATGAAAGGCTGAGTTCTTCGCAAGATGGATAGCGCTTTGGCTATCACTGTACAAGACACAATTGTCTTGTTTGAATCCAAGCTCTTCTAAGAATCTGTGAAGCCACAGAATTTCTTTGCTTGCCTCCGTCATTGCTACATACTCTGCTTCCGTGGTAGAAAGTGAAACCACTTTCTGCAGCTTTGAAGCCCAGCTTACTGCTATGCCTCCAACCGTGAACACATAGCCAGTAGTGCTCCTTCGAGTATCTTTGTCACCTGCCATATCTGCATCAGCATACCCTTCTAGAAAAATATCAGTTCCTCCAAAATACAAAGCATTTGTTGTTGTCCCTTTTAGATACCTAAGTATCCACTTCACAGCTTGCCAATGCTCTTTACCTGGGTTGTCCATGAACCTACTCACAACTCCCACTGCATGTGCAATGTCTGGCCTTGTCCAGACCATAGCATACATTAGAGAACCTACCGCTGCAGCATATGGAACTTTAGACATATAGGCTATCTCCTCTTGTGTCTTTAGACACATATCCTTCGTTAGTTTAAAATGACCAGCCAAAGGTGTAGAAACTGGTTTTGCATTTTGCATTGCAAACCTTTCTAGTACCTTCTTGATGTAATCTTCTTGAGATAGCTTTATTGTCTTCTTCGTCCTGTCCCTTGATATTTTCATACCAAGTATCCTCTTTGCAGCACCTAAATCTTTCATTGAAAAAGATTTGGACAGCTCCTCTTTTAGGTCTTTGATGTCCTGCATGTTAGCACTTGCAATCAACATGTCATCAACATACAACATAAGGATGATGACTTTCCCATCTCCCAAATTCTCCGTGTAGACGCAGTGATCCGAGTTGCATCTTGTGAATCCATGATCCAACATCCATCGATCAAACTTCAAGTACCATTGTCTTGATGCTTGCTTTAAACCATACAAGCTCTTCTTTAATCTGCAAACCATTTTCTCCTTACCTTTTACTTCATACCCCTTTGGTTGAAGCATGTAGATTTCCTCCTCTAAGTCACCATGAGGGAATGCCGTATTTACATCCGTTTGCTCGATATTTAGATCATGAGCAGCCACAAGGCTTAAGACAAGCCTAATTGAGTTCATTTTTACAACAGGAGAAAATATTTCATTGAAGTCAATACCTTTCTTTTGAGAAAAACCTTTTACCACAGGCCTAGACTTGTACCTTTTCTTCCCACCTTCTTCTTCCTTTAGCTTGTACACCCATTTGTTTTGAAGTGCCCGCTTACCTTTAGGCAACTCAACCAACTCCCATGTTTGGTTGCGATGTAGTGAGTCCATCTCCACTTGCATGCTCTTCGTCCATTCTTCTTTGGATTCGTGTTGCATAGCTTCTTCATATGATTCCGGCTCTCTAGAATCTGAGATCAAGAGATGGTTGAAGGAAGGAACAAACCTTTCTGGAGGTCTACTTGCTCTTGTAGATCTTCGGGTAATAGGTTGAGGCTCCTCATTTGGTTGACGTTGTTGCACATTGTCACCGTTTGCAGTCCTTGAGTCTTCACCGTCCTCAAGCTCCATGTACTCATCACCTGTTTCTTTTGTTTGTTTTCTTTCCAAGTAATCTTTGTACATATTTTTTTCGTTAAAAATTACATCCCTACTCCTTAAGATTTTACCATCTTCAGGATTCCATAGGCAATACCGAAAGTCTCCTTCTCCATAGCCAATGAAGAAACACTTTTTGGACTTTGCATCTAACTTTGATCTTAGGCTTCTATCTATGTGCATGAAAGCCTCACACCCAAACACTTTGAGAAATGCATAATTCACCGGTTTACATGTGCATGCCTCTTCTGGAACTCCCCCATCCAATGCCGTTGAGGGTGACCGATTGATTAAGTACACAGACGTACTTACAGCTTCCGCCCAAAGCTCAAGCGGTAGGCCTGCATGTAGCCGCATGCTTCGTGCTCGTTCCATGATTGTCCTATTCATCCTTTTCGAAATCCCATTTTGTTGAGGTGTCCTTGGGGTTGTCCATGCCTTCGAATGCCATTGCTAGCACAAAAGCTTTCAAAAGCTTGGCTGCAATATTCGCCTCCATTGTCTGATCTGAGGCATTTAACCTTGGTACCTGTTTCATTCTCCACAAAGGCTTTCCACCTTTGAAATATGGAAAATACATCGGATTTATTCTTCATGACATAAACCCATGTTTTTCTAGTCGCATCGTCTATGAATGTTACATAGTACAATGAGCCACCAAGTGATGGTGTACTTGCAGGACCCCAAACATCAGAATGAACCAACTCAAGTTTTTTATTTTTTCTTTCATTTCCTGATTTTTGAAATTTTACCCTCTTTTGTTTACCATAAACACAATCTTCACAGAACTCTAAGTCCACTTCTTTCAAACCTGGTAGAAGCTTCTTTGTTTGAAGGATTTGTATTCCTTTGGCACTCATATGCCCAAGTCGGTAGTGCCACACCGCACTGTCAACTTCTGTAGTTGTTGCACAAGCTGAAGGTTGCGTGCTAACAGTACACAAGTAAAGTGTACCGACTTTTTCACCCTTGGCAACCACCAAAGATCCCTTTGAGATCTTCCACCGTTTGTTTCCGAATGCAATGTTGTGACCTTCATCGTCCAATTGTCCTGTAGAGATCAATTTTTTGCGAAGAGAAGGAACATGCCTAACATCTTTAAGCTTCCATTCATTTCCGTTAGCAGTTTTGACAGAAACTGTACCTTTGCCGACAATCTCACAAGCTTCATCATCTCCCAAGTATACATACCCAAAATTACCTTTGGTGTAGTCTTGGAAATGTTGCTTGTGTGGTGTCGCATGGAATGAAGCCCCGGAATCTACTATCCAGGAATTAGACACATTGTCTAATGAGAGAATTAGAGCATCTTGCTCTACTTTACCTGCCACATTGGCCTCCGATGTTGGCTTGTTCTCTTGAGACTCTGTCTCCTTCTTCTTCTTGGACCAGCAATCCTTCTTGACGTGGCCCTTCTTGCCGCAGTTCCAACATTCAAGAACTGACTTTGTGCGTGACTTGCTCCGCCTTGAGCGATCACGACCCTTTTGGTTTTTGAACCTCTCCTTAAGCCTTCCTCTTGTTTCCACTGATAGTGCAGCACTTGATGATTCTCCTGTGCTTCTCCTTCGCATTTCCTCGCTTAGGAGAACACCCACAACATCATCAAACTTAAGAGTATTTGTGCCAGAGATAGAATTACTTACAGCCATCACAAGGCTGTCCTAACTATCCGGTAGAGATGATAGTATAAGGAGAGCTCGCACTTCGTCATCGAAATTGATTTTCACTGATCGAAGTTGACTTATGTTTGTGTTAAAGTCATTTAGGTGTTCTGCAACTGAACCATTCTCTGCCATCTTTAGATTGAACAAGTGCTTCATAAGAAATACCTTATTGGATGCCGATGGTTTCTCGTAGAAGTCGTCAAGTGACTTCATCAAGTCCTCCGTGGTCTTCATCTCCGAAACATTGAAGGCCACCGTTGACGCCAAGCTTAACCGGATTGTTCCCAGTGCCGTTCGATCAAGGACAATCCATGCTTCATCTGCCATTGTTGCGGGCTTCTTCGCAAGACCGCCTAGTGGCAGATAGAGGTCCTTCTGGTAGAGATAGTCTTCAATCTGCATCTTCCAATGTTGGTAGTTTTTGCCGTTGAACTTCTCAATCTTGAGCTTCCCTTCCTCCGCCATAACTCCCACTCAATTCAAGGAATCCTTTCCTTGAGATAATTTAGCTACGACGTAGCTAAATAGATAATTGAGTAGATTACTTAATGGAGAGAGATAAATTTATATACACGAGATTATAGAGTAGAGAGATAGAGAGAGAGAGAGTACACACGATATACGTGGTTCACCCAATGTGGGCTACGTCCACGGGAAAGCAGCCACTCAATGGCTTTAGTACTTCAAAACAAGAAGTAGTTTACAAAGGGATTATACCCTTAATGGAGCTCCCGCCTTGCTTCACTCTCACCACCTCACACTCACCTTGTTGCATCAACTTCACACTATGAAATGTGTGTAGAAATGGCCTCCTTTTATAGGCCAAAAGGGCTGCCCTCTCTTATGAGAGACAGTCATGTGTAGCCGCCCTTGTGCGAATTAGTCCAAATCGGACCCTCCAATCCGCCCATGTGTGACCGCCCTTGAGAAGACAAGTCCGCTTTTGAATTCGGTCAATGGCCATTGAATTCGGACACCGGCCACCGGCCATTGACTTCCGCCCACTGGCCAACCGACCGGTTGTTTTCCGACCACTTTCCGGCCGCCGTCCGGCCATAATATTCCGGCGAAAAAAAAGTCTTGGGGGCCTCCGCCCCCGAGGCCTTTAAAGTTGCCCCTGATTCTTGTCCGTGAAAATTTTGGTTTCTGGTGAGTGATTTTCCTTCACGCACGATGGCTTCTTCTCATAATGGGGGCCTTACAAATGTGCGCTTTTACCACAGAAAATTACAAGGGTAAATCAGGCTCCATACTTAACATGTCCATGTATGGCTCAATTGTAGGCTGATCTGGGACACGTTTGTGACTTGTTTATTCAGCTATTTGAGAGCTGAATTTTGGGGCTGTTTTGGTGCTGATTTGTAGCCATATTTTATAGCCATACAGGAGCTTGGTTTACTCTACAGGAGCCTTGTACACTTAGCATTTGGGATTTGCATCATTGCCATTTGTGGAGCACAGTGTGGTTACACTACTGCAAGAGATTTTATGCGTGGATTCGCATGAGCATTGTAGGTGCTGGTGAGCTCTTTTTCAGAGAGCATTTTCTCGTTGCAGGTTGCTTCTTTTGGATTAGTTGAGTGCATTTCATTGCTACCGTACCTAAAGTAGAGTTATAGCTCTTGGTTATTTTTTATATTCACTTATAGTAGTCAATATGTGTGAGACTTTCGAGTCTAGGACAATGACTCATGCGAGACGGCGTTCTCGTTCGTGTCGACACTTGAGATGTTGGCATTGTGGTCACACAGGGCACATTAGACGATGATGCTTTTGTCGTATGAGACAGCACAGGAGACATGCTAGTCTCAAGGATGCAGTAGATGCTATAGGCTCCGTTGACTTGACAGCTGCAGGATCAGATACAGTGTCTGAGTACCCTAGTGATAGTGAGGTCACATTTGCTTCCTGTATTACTCCTGATTTTTTGACGTCTGAGGATAGTGCACTTCTTTTGCAGTGGGTGCTAAACAGGGAGGCTACTTTTCATGTCACTCCGTATCGTGACTGGTTCAGTCGCTATTCTAGCAGAGTGCATGGTAGTGTGCGATTGGCAGATGGGTCAATGTATGAGCTTGCTGGTTCAGGAGATGTGAGACTGCCATTACCGAGCGGTGCATCGTACATTCTCAGAGATGTGTATCATGTGCTAGATTTGACGATGAGTTTGATCTCCGTTGGTCAACTCAGGGATAGTGGATGTCGGGTATCGCTGCTTGAGCGATCTCTTGTGTTGCATTTGGGTTCGCTAGTGATTGTGAGAGGTGTTAGAGTTGGCACATGGTACCCATTGCACATAGTACTGGTGCGAGATGGTCGAGTCTCAATCTTGTTACAGCCATACAGAGAGCGAGAGACCCGAACAGTCTCTTTTGCTCATGGGTTGCAAGGTGCTTTGCATGGAGTGCAGAGTAGTGAGCTCATTGTGCACACAGTTGGGGCACGACTTGAGCAGTCACATAGAGATGTGACAGAGTCAGACATGCATGCTTTGCTAGTGACTGAGCAAAGTAGAGAGCCAGTTGTGTGAGATACTCCTATGCAGGAAAGAGAGGTAGAGAGGTCTTGCTCTAGTGAGTCATGATAGGAGGACGTTGTGCAAGAGTCTATGCATAAGGAGTTAGAGCATGAGAGCTCTAGTGAGTCACAACAGATTGAATGGTCATGTTTGCAGTGGATGATTGCAGAGGAGGTTGAGATGTCAGCGATTATGCAGTCATTCCTTTCTATGCTCCACAGTGAGCATGGGGATATAGTTGTGCAGGATATGTCTTCCAGCAGACACCTAGAGCAGCTGGTTTTCTCTGAGGTTTTACGATAGGTTGATGCGTCTTTTGCGGACAGTCAGGAGATGCATGTGGCTGACACGCCTTGTCAGTCAGAGATGCCTATTTCCAGGGATATATATGTTGATGCATGCTCCGTAGAGCTAGCAGGGCCCTCTAGCATTGCATCGGCATTCGGTGGTCTCATGTATGAGATGCTGATCTTGAGACCGGATATCGCAGCTGCAGTGGGAGCATTTGCAGTTGGGGTTGTCAGTCGTTTATTGACTGATGATGGCATAGTACACGGTGGAGATATGCAGGTATTGCTTACATACTTATTGTACGTGTGTGGTACGTCTAGTGGTGTATGAACTTACACGAGAGCAGGACAGCCGGATGCACACGATCACAGCCAGCCAGTGGGCATTGGTTGAGAGCGGTTTTCTCTCCCCTTTTGTAGTCTTTAGACTAGGTTCCCTTGCTTAAAGGCACATTCTCCTTTACACCAATTGAAGGGGATCGGAGAGCACCACAGACGGAGAGTGAGAGAGAGAAGGAGACACATGACACACAGATATGGGTGGGGAGACTCAAAGAGTGAGCAGCCCCCTATACACTTATGCTATGTATAAGGTATACAAGTCAGTGGGCGCCCAGACTCTGGGCGGCCGGGCAAGGCATAGGCGCCTATACCCCAACAATATTACCCGATGTGGTAGAAGCCTTACCGAAGTGCAAGAGGTTGAGCGATATATCATTGCGGCTAGGGAAAAGGAAGTCGAGAGCTTACGCAAGGCAGAGCAACGAAGAGAATTAAAAGCGAAAGCCCCTATGTCAATATCCTTGTTAAGAGAGCAATCAAGTTCTCATGCCTTGGCAACGGCTAAGGGCCAACCCCTAGAAAGCAACATTGCATCTAACTCAAAGGACACCCCTAGCACCTCAATCCTAGATGGAGCGTTCTTAAATGAGAACTGGGAGTACGAACTACAAATGGAAACTCTAACCGACCTATACACAAGTCACACCTATCACGTGGGTTGGTTAGATGTCTTACAATCCACAATGGGTGCTACTAGTGTGGAGGATCAACAACAAAGAGTTTGTGAGGTCATCCATAGGGTCATTGAGTTAGAGAGACAGAACAAGGGGATCAACATGCCTTCAACGGGTCTCATGAGATTCTTGGATACAGGAAAGGCTAAACAACCGACCTTATCGCAAATGGAGACTCCCTCAGTAAGTCCCATGGATCCCCCATATGTTGTTTCTCCAGCGGTCTCGGTGCAATCTGAGCCTACAAGTGATAGCTTTACTGTCCAAGTCTAGCTCATCTTTCCCTTGATGACACCACGGCTACCACAGCTACCCCAATGATGGGCATTCCAAGAAACACGCCATGGATCTCATTTGTTAGTAAAGCACCACTACATAGTAGCTCAATGCCTGCAACAGTACCTACAAGTGTGTACCAATCGTATGCACCTATTGGTCATCGCACTCATGTAGTTCCTACCCCTCCCATTGTTTCAACAACCTATGCTCCACAACCACAACACCCAAGTTCTTATTTCCATGGGACTATACCGGCTAGCATTAGTATGTCACATTCGACGTCTCCTATGCCTAGGGCCACATATATGAACTTTGGACCGCCACATGGCACAACACCGTACCAAACATGGAACCCAAGGGCTTCCTACGCGCCAAGCCCAATGCCAATACCTACTCCACATGTAGTCTCTGGTGCACCTCCACTCGTGGTGCCTGCTCACTTAGGTGACTTGGAAACATTTGCTCAAGCTATTGGTCGATCTATTGCTAAGAATATGTTTAACACGCCTGATAGAGAGCCTAGAAGTAAGATAGTACAAATAGCCAAGCTCACACAAAAATTTAGTGGAGACGGGGATGTGAGAAAGCATATTGAAGTGTTTGAACAAATATGTGATTCTCTAGGAGAACACAATGACCTGCATAAGAGTAATGCTTTAAGCCTAACCTTAAGTGGGAAGGCAAGGGATTGGTATAGAACCCTAAGGGTGGAAGAAAAAACGATTTACCCTACTCTTAGGAGACTGTTCTTAAAAGAATACATACGAGAGGGAGTGCTTTGGGGTGTAGCCTCTCAGCTCCAGAAAGCCCAACGAGAGGAAGGAGAGTCGGTGAGAGACTTTATAAGTCGCTTGAAGCATTTGAATTCTCGTTGTAATCCAAATGAGCGCTTCAACAATAACCAATTGCTTGATAGATTCATTAGGGGGTTACGACATGAGGATATCTACAATCGCCTAGTCATTAGAGGTATCACCACTTGGGAAGCAGTCACCACCAATGCGATCCAATTGGAGGATAATTTAATGATTCAAGGAGAAAGAGTGTCTGTTGAGCCTAAATCTATTAGCTCACAAGCATCGGGGCATCAGCCAATGACCCTAAAGCCTATTGCTATGGAGCCAAAGATATCTGAGATGACTTTAGCAGATCTCACCAAGGCTATTCAAGAGAGTCTTAGAGACAATCGTGCTGCGCAAAACAATCATATGTATCCAAGAAGGGAGCAACAATGGTTCTCAGTATGCTATGGACATCATAGTACCAATAAATGCCCTACTTTTAGAGTAAAATTCAATGGGAATTGCAATGCCTGTGGAAGGTATGGTCATCAAGCTAAGGATTGCATAGTATTTAAGCGCGTGATGGCCAATAGACCAACCTTAGCATGGACAGACCCACCTCGAGTGCTTGCATTGATGCCGGCCCCACCTCTTGAACAAACATCACAACACATGGTCACTAGGGCCCAAAATGTTGTTCAAACAACACCCTTACCACCTCTAGTGCTAGGACCACAACCACCACATCCGAGAATCATATCAAGTGGGTTGTGAGTTATTTATTGCTTGTTTGGAAGGCTGCGAGGAAGATATAGATCCTAATATTGCCCATGGGATGGATGTGCTTGAAGAAAGTCCACAATACTACATTGAGGACTATTGGAGACAAGTCAAACCTATATATCAAGTAGCTGCTCTTGTGGCAAGAGGCCAAAATATCAATTACACTACTAAGAGACCACCTCTTCAATGATATGAGTGTGGAGGTCCACATCCTGTTGCCGAGTGTCCTATTAGGCTACAAAAGAACGCCACACTAATGCAAACCAATCAAGCGAGCACGTCTACAATGCCAACACTCATGTGTAATCAATGTGGCATAGATCATTTGATTGCCCAATGTCCAAATAATCCAAATGCACCGAAGATCACGCCATTAAACTTGATTGAGGTGACCGAGGAGCCATCACAAAGTACACCTGTGGTACCAGTAAACGTACTCACACGATCGATGCTGCAAAAACAAAATTATATTCTTGAGGAAAGAGACACGGCATCAATTGCCCAATCTCAGAAAAAGAAGAAAACACGAAGGAAGAGATCGCAAAAAGCACCGAAGTCAGACCCCAGTTCAAAGACCAACATAGGGACTGGTGACGACCCCGTATATATGAACGACGCCGAAGAGGATTCTGATTCAAGAGAAACCATGGAGACGAAAACGACCACTAAGATAGAAACCAACAAGGAAGATCTTCATGAGCCACAATGGCCAGGATCCAAGAAGAAGATAGGAACTTATCCAAACCCTACAAAGGAGATTGAGCAAGTCAAGCAATTAAGGAGTTTGGTAGAAGATACCCAAAGGGATCTAAAACCAGCACCTAGGAAGATCCAAAGTACAGACACCGTGTTCCCCACGCAATAACAACCTCACCAAGTCCATAGACCCTTATTTATACCTAGTGTCATCCAAGAAGAAAGTGACTTAAAGTCATGGGAAAGTGGACGTACTCACTTCTTGATGGAAAGAATGTTTACAGAGGGACTACCTGATCCTATCGAAGAAATGGAGATCCCATCTTTCCCACGTCAAGGGACTGAAGCCCAAAAAGGTGTCGTTAAACATTGCCAAATTGATGGATTTCATGTCTTCAGAAGTTAGAACCACCATCATGTCCAAACTATATAAAGACCCTGAGCTAGTCTCAGCTCTTTGAACCTTCCTCAATGGAGAACTGAAGTTTGGGCTACCACAATTTGCACAAATGGATGGACGATGGGTAGATGCCAATAGAGGAGGAACACTTAGATCCACAGCCCAACCTAGATGAGAACGTCGTTATAGAAATACATGTTAACAAGTTGGGACAATACTTTGAGGGTGATGAATCCAATGCAACCATACCAATCACTACCAAGGGATTAACTGTGAAGGGAATCCTTGATGGTGGCACTGGGATTAGCATTGTGACTAAAAATTGTTGAGAAACTATGGGAAGACCTCACCATGCAACCACAACTATAGTAGTGAAGATGGCCAATGGGTCTATTGTTAAACCTATTGGGATGCTAGAAGATCTCAAGATCGAGGTCTTTGGACATAAAATAAGGATTACCTTTATTGTTATGGATTTCT
The DNA here is from genome assembly GCF_014529385.1 of Adiantum capillus-veneris. Taxonomy (NCBI): domain Eukaryota; kingdom Viridiplantae; phylum Streptophyta; class Polypodiopsida; order Polypodiales; family Pteridaceae; genus Adiantum; species Adiantum capillus-veneris. Next base: position 110,098,066 of record NC_140934.1, on the reverse strand, counting down.
CCAAACTCACTATGGCATCGGAGATGATCTTAGAACGTCCTTTCATGAGGGAAGTGAAAATGGTGCATGGCTGGTCTAAAAACCATGTCTACTTGAAGTTCCAAGATTCTGTCATTCGAGTGGATCTTGTAACTGGTCGAGCATATCCTCAAGGAAACAGGTTTATAATTGATCATAGATTTGACACCACAGTTCACTCGGCCCCATTGCAGTATTGTTACACATGTAAAGCAGACACTGATGTTGGGGATGATTCTCCTTATATGGATGTACTACCTGGGATTACTGAATCAGACAATGTGGATTGGGTCCACCTAGCAGCAACCATAGACACTTGGGGAAACAAGGGGACGACCTGGGTAACACCTGAGGGGGATGAAATTCCCGTACCCTTAAATATGCTACAACCAATGCATATAGCTTCTGACAAGACTCATCCCAATATAACAAAGAAAACATACAAGTGGGTCCTTAAAGCTTCTTTAGCGACCATAGCTAGTGGTAAAAGACAGGAGCCTGGTAAGAGACGTCCCATTGCCCCATGAAATGTAAAGAAACGTTGCGTTGGATTCCTAAACGACTATTGGAATCCCAAGGCTACTATAAAGGAAATGATCAAATCTGGGTGCCAAAACCTAGATTGTGTTCTTACTTGTCACCGGGCCCATATGAGCTCAATTCTGTGGCTCCAAAACAAATTGAAGATTGTGGAAAGAAAAAATCACAGAATGCTACACACCCACTCCCGAGCTAGTTTGGGTACCGAAGAAAGAACGATTTGTTTCACCTAGCTCAAGAACGGGGAAATCAAATGAAGCTTCTTGCTCTTCGTGTAGTTCCCATACGAAAATAGAAGCTTCGACACAACCTCCACCTACCATTGTACATATCCATACAAGCAAGAAAGAGTTTGCACCTCTCGTTGTAAGTTCACCACCTACAACAATGTTGCAAATAAAATCATGGGAGAGTACCTTACCACCCTTGCAACTAGATGAAATGCATAGGGTGGTCGAAAACTATTGGTTAAATCCTTCACCCATAACAACTTGGAACAATTGGTTTCAAAGGGTGACGAGCACATTTCAAACAGTATGATCTACCCAAGGAAGGGGGGAGTGTTTGCTGACAGCCATCATTCACTCACTCCCCTCTCAACCTTCCTCCCTGACCTCTCAATCTCCCAATCTTAGGGAATGTATATATAAAGCCTTATACTCAAAAAGAACAAAAATAATAAAGAGCAAGAGCAATTAGCAAACGAGTGTGCACAATAAAAGTCAAAACATTGACCCAGACCTACACATTCACATCCGATACATTGAAACAGAAACCCATGTCATAAAACACCTTTGATCCTCATCACTCGAGTGATGGAGGGTAGGTAGGATTAGTACGATAGGAGTGTTTCTGTTTTAGAGTTTAGTGATTAGCAAAGTTCTTTCTTCCCACTGATGTGCCTCCTAGAGGTATTCTTTGTGTTTCCTCGTGTATACAGGAACATGTTGCTGTGGTTAGGATTTGGACCTTCATGGAATCTTTCTCTCGTTCACACTTCAAATCAAGCACGACCATCCACACAAACAGGTGTCTCTTGTCCATTAGCATTGCCCCTTATCTTTTTTTCATCCATGTTTGTCTGCTTTAATTGTGATTGGTAGTAAATGTTCAGCGCATTTGTTAGTATCAAACATTAATTCAATGTAATTTTTTGTCATAATCACTTGTCTAGGTTTAAAAATCACTTGTCTAGGTTTAAAAATCAAGCAGTCCGACTAAGCTAGTTTGACCACGCTAGGTGTTAGAGATCTTCTCTTAATACTATGGGGAATGCCTTCCTAATAATCTATGGTTACTTAGGTTCTTAATCCGATTTAGGCAGCATTGTGTGCAATGTACTAGAGCTTTCTAGTGGGCTTAGTCCCTATTGACCTTTAGCTTAAGTATTATAACGGGAGTTTACTAGTGTGATGAGCCTGGGGAGGGTAACAGTGCTATATGACCCCCCAAAGTTACAAAATTAAAATGCTGAAAATGAACAAACAAAAAAATCAAAGCGTCACAATGTAAAATCTTAAGCTGGAAGAGAAACCTCAGCTTGATTTGGTACTCCACTCACATGTATCGCCTATGGTACTAGAGCCCTAGAGGTTCCCAGTGTGGGCACTTTTCCTTGAAAAGCAAAAAACCCAAGGCATACAAAATAAGCACACACATCAAAATTGAAACAATGTGAAAATACTTTGGGGGGTCAAAGAAAAGGAAATAAGTCAGGCGATGATTTCATGAGCAATTCCTTTTATTGTAGCTTAACTACAAGGTCTTCTAGGTATAGCCTCTAGTTAGCCCTCAGACATGAAATACTTGGCTCTCGCGATTAAACAACTTAATTGACCAAAGAAAATTGAGAAACTTGCCCATGGTATTAATAGTCGATCTTTAGTGTCTTTCAACCATTAATTTAGCGAGCCCAGACTTGTTTAATTTTTACCTTTACAACTGTTTATGTGTTTGATTATATTGCAATTTAATGTTTATTGCTGACAAATGGTTTAAAATTCTGTTACCAATCAAATTGTCTGCCTACAACTGCATATGCTTTTTAATTGTATATGAGAATGCAATTACTGTGCCAATTTTGTTTGATTTTGCAGTGACTGAAGGAGGCTAAGGACATTCATCTCAAATGCTCTTCCACCTCGATGAACGAGCTTCAACTCAGTAGCTTCCAAGGACAGAATCTACATCACGAAGGGGGACATGTTAACCATCACGCACATTTCTATCACCTAAGACGGACGTCGTATTATTTATTTGGTAGAGTCAGGTACCGGGCTTGTCGGTCCAATAGGAAAAGGGTAAGAGTGATCGCCGATGAGAGGCACACTCTAACTGGAACATTCAAGGGATTAGTTGGCTAAGCATGGGCGTCCAAGTGTGAATGGGGCGAGCTCATATAAAAGTCAACTAAACCTAAAATTCACTTATTCTCTCATTTGTGCAATTGAAGAGTGCTCTTGCTCCATCTCCATCTTCCTCTTCTTCGTCTCCTTGTGTGTGTGTATGCGTGTGAGAGAGAGAGCTCTAATTATGATCTTGCTCTAATTACAGCTTCATGGCCCTTCATCTTCCCACTGATGTAGGTAAAGCAGTAGATAGTCGATAGTCACAGACGAACTGACACCAGACCTCCAAGCTTCAGGGAACAACATGGAGCTCTTGAAAGATATGAATGGTGGGGGCATTACAAGTCAGGTCAGAGCTCGAGAACCAGCATGGTTGCCGATTCCTTCATCCTTCAATGTAGCTGGTCGTCGTGAGATGAACGAGCATGCTCAAATTTGGAGCTCTGTCTCCCTTCCTTGCTTCCATGAATTATCTCTCCTACATGCACTCCACTGACCAAGCAACTCTGACTCAACTTGCCAGCACCTCAAACTGTGTGGAGATTTAATGCGCATTACCAAGTTTCAGTTTGCATGCTGATTTGCTTTGAGAGAGAAAGAGAGTGAGAGAGCAGCTAGGGCGGGATCGCAAAAGACGTTCAGGCACTACTTCTCTTGACTTGGGGCACATTCGCACGCACAGTTGGAGGGGGCTAAGATGGGGTCACTAGTTTTGGACCTTTTTGCCAGCGTAAAATCCTGCTACACCTGCGTCTTGTACCTGCATAACGAAGCTTGCCATGGCTAACTCTGCCGTTTTTGGCAGAGTTGGACTAGGGTAGAGGAGCCAGTAAAAATACGGGTACCAGTTCAGGAACCAGTCGACCCCCATCTTTTAACACTTTTAGTGACCAATTTAGAATCGTGATTACACGAGAGTTTGTGTGGCTAGCACACTTGGGATGAGTTCTACACCGTCGGATCCTGTCTTCAAGCCTTGCGGTCGTTTTTCCCCTAATATGGCCCCCGGTAGTCTTTCCTTTCACACCCACTTTTTGTACACGCAACTTGTTGTTTGCTGTCGATCTTCGTCGTCCGACCCCAGAACGCAATGGCGCCACTACTTAAGATGCCTGGTGCGCAGGCCGTTTGAATGCCGTCCTCCACTCCAGATTTGATTCAGCAGATCGCGAGAATTGGTCGCTCATCTTGGGCGTCTCTAAACTAGCTCCTCTACCCTGGCGAAAGCTTCGTTAGAATAATAGTGACAAAGAGCTGAGGTCAATCTAGCCCCCGCCCCAGTCCCCTTGCGAACATCCACCAAACCAATACATCTTTAATTTTTGCATAAACTAGTCTTGCTTGGTGGGCCTTTGCATATATATTACTTGGGTACTTTGGTAGTTGTTTGCAAATTACCATTCAACGTAGTAATATCGACCATTTAGTCTCTAGACCGTGGATCCATCTTTGAGAGACCCATCTTATTCTCAATCAAACGTAGTCAATTTTCCCTTATTTTCTCGTAGAACATATATATATATATATATATATATATATATATATATATATATATATATATATATATATATATATATATATATATATATATATATATATATATAGAGAGAGAGAGAGAGAGAGAGAGAGAGAGAGAGAGAGAGAGAGAGAGAGAGAGAGAGAGAGAGAGAGAGAGAGAGAGAGAGAGAATGAAATGTTATATTAAAGTCTGCAGAAGGACAAAATGACCTATGAGACCAAAAAGTTACAATTGGTGAATCTGATACCATGTCTAAGTATGGAAAATACAAAGTTACAAAGAACTAACACTAAAACACTAAGGAGAGAGGAAATGGGGGGGGGGTGTTGTGGGTTTAGATGAAATCTCTCATCGATCGCTGTCAGATCTCATCGACCTCCTCCATGGTCAATACTCTGGTTGAGCGTCTTGCATGTCGAGCTAGAGTGATTTGTATCTTCTATTGCAGCCTTCATCAGTAATGGGAGACCCCCCGAGGTTGTGGGCGTTTGGATCTGCCAAGCTCAGTGGCTCGGTCAAGCAGTGTACCTCTAGTATGAGTAGGCTCTGAGATCTGCTGTAATGACTGCTCTGTTGGCTCTCCTCTAGCTGGTGTAAAGAAATCTGTGATTCATATCTGAGACTATCATTCCCCTGATGTCCTTAGCAAGCTCTCCCTAAGTTTGCGTAGCTCTAGCAGGAACAATCCGAGACATCTCTGATCCTTGTATTTCATGACTCTAGAAAAAGGTCCGAAACCTTCTTTGAACAGGCAGCGAAAGCGGCGTATCTCATAGTATGCCGGGCAGTGACATGTGTAGTGCAGCTCTGTCTCTCACTCTAAGTTACATAGGTGACATATCCTGGCCCCTATTGGCACCCCTCACCAATCTCAATCTGGAGCTGATGTGAGGATGTGTGTATCTGTCCAATAGCGTATCTTATCCCATGAGATAAGTGTGTATCCATGTATGCAGGCCTAGTTACAAAGCCGTCCTCCGTGAGTTGGAGAAGATGCTCTCTGTAGAAGACTATCTTCATCCCCAACTCTTGTGTCGGCTGTATCCATGTGCCCCTGGTATCTAGCTGAATCAGATCCTGATGTATGAGTATGGTGATCTCTGTCCGTGTGAGAGACAGGGAGGGTGCATCCAGGGAGTATTGAAGCGAAGGTAATCTATCCATGTTGGGACCATGCGACTGAAACCATGATGTCATCTGTCCATACCAACATGTTGTATCGCCTTGTAGAGCTAGTTGTCAAGATGACTTCAGGGCAAGCCGAGCGTATCTGTCCCTGGGGAGATCCCATAGACCGTGCATAAAGGATACTGATCTACTCAATGCTTCCACCACAAGGGGGGGGGGGGGGGGGGGGGGGGCTAGCTCGGCTCGGATAATCTCATGTGGTACTGATTCCTTAGCCCGAATCATCCGAGCGATCATAGAGACTAGAGGCCTCTCCATATATCTCCATCCATCTGTATTGCTAGATCTTCCATGGTGATCTACTCCATACCTGAAGTCCATAGAGCATAGCTAGATTCACTAGAGTGTCAAAAAGCCAGAGCTTTGTTTGCAGTTCATGAAACTGAACCTGCGCGAACAGATCCTCTCCAGTCCTCCCAAAGCTGCATATGCTCTCGTCAGTCTAGTCTCTGACACTCTCCTTAGTGAAAACATCGGTTCACCGAAGACTACCCCAAGATAAGTATATGCATCTGTGTACTCCACAGTCTCCTGGCCATACGTAAATGTGGGTGCCGACCTCCTAACCCACTGTGGTGTGGTGTTGAACAACATAACCTTGGTTTTCCCCAGATTGACAGACAATCCACTGTCATGAGCAAATGTATGCAGAGCATCCAAATGACACTGCATCCCCTCTAGAGAGTCATAAATTACCACAATATCATCAGCATATAGTAACAGCAGAATCCATGTCCCTGCTAGCTGAGCCCCCCTGTCCCCCCCTGTCTCCGTGACGTTCTACATAGCCCGAAAACTCATCCACATACATCCCAAAAAGAGTCGGGGATAGAGGGCATCCTCGCTTTACTCCAATAGTGGAGTGGACTAAGTCAGTCATTCCCCCAGTGGTGCGTACCCGCCCCATCACTGTCCTGTATAGAGCCAGAATACCCTATATCAGCTCTGTAGGCACACCCATGTCCTCTATAGTTTGCGTATAAGTCTGGCTCTCGGCACTGTCAAAAGCTTTGCAAAAATCCACAAGCTACAATAGATCCTCTTGCCATGGTGTCTACCCTCCTCAATAATAGCTCTGAGTGTCACAATCTAGTCAAGAGTGGAGAAACCTCTCCTAAAACCTGCTTGCTCTCGTGCTCTTATGCCCTCTCGCTCTGCCCATCTACTCTGCTCCTGCTCAAGAACGGATGCATACAATCTAGCTAATGTGTGACCAACCATGATGGTGCGATAATTCACGGGCATCATGGGATCTCCTCACTTGAAAATAGGCACAATCGTAGACATACTCCTCCAAGTCTCCGGGAAGCCTTCGTACATGGCTCAATTAAACATCATAGCCAGGAGCTCTGCAAGCATATCTCTAGCATGGATGAAATGCTCTCCATCATGATCATGTGCTCTCCTTGTCTTCATCCTGTCAATGGCTTTCCTTACCCTCTCGACAGTAAAGAAAGAACATGTCTCCATGCATGTCTCTAGTGGGTCCGGCAGAGGTGGTTGCCATGATGCTATGTAGAGAGATGTGGCATATTCCCCCCATGTCTCAGTGGAGGTGACCGTTGGTGGTGGTGAGTGCTTGTGGAATAGCCTTCATGCTTTGCCTGAGTCTCCTGACTTATAAATAACTAATACAGATCCTGCTCTAGCTGAGATAGATATGCCCTTTTCTTTCGTCGCACTTGGCGGCGAAAGATGATCCGTGATTGTCTCTGTGTGGTAATACCCATGAGCACTTCCCTTTATAATTTGATCCTCGTCTCTCTACACTCCTCACCAATTGTTATGGGTCATGCTCCTAGATCTTCTCCGTGTGGGATGGTTGTGGGGGTATGCCTCTGATGCTGCATCATGGAGCGTCTCTGTCAGTATCGGAGTGAGTTAGTGGTCGTCCCGGCTCTTGGGTGCATAGCTGCATGTATATCTCATCCATATACACAGAATCCGTCTCCCTCATGAAGGTATACCGAGTGTGTGTGGGGACCACTCCTAATGGAGCTGTGTTGAATTGAAAGGTCAGGGTGAAAGACAAGATAGCGTGATCAACTACTACTCCAACTGGCCTAGGTTCCCGTTTCCATTTTGTGTTCCATGTTTCTATGGGGCAAGGGAGTTGCATCAGAGTCCCTCTAAGGTGGAGAGGCTAAATCCCCCATCTAAGTTTGTTGATGCTGCTATTCGGCTTAAACATAGTCAAGCGAGCCTTGATAGGTGGTGAATGGGTGGCGTAGTCATTACATGTTGTATTGAAGCTGGCCAGTTAGGAGTCCACATTGTGGTTGATGTTTCCCTAAGCAGTGGTTCACTTTTGTTCTACAGTTCATTCGCAAATTATGTCGTTAATCTTCTTATCATTTCATCGGCATGTTGTGTTGGTGGTGAACAAGGTCAGTAATCAACATTGCTACAACATGGTTTATTGCTTCATTTTGGATTGGGGCACTTAGGGGTTTCAGCTTGTTGCATCGTCGCTTCTAATGAGGAGGCCACTCATGGGACAAGAGATGTGCCACAGATAGCAGGTGGATCGGGCATTATTGATTTGGAGATGCAGAGTATTGGAAGAATATTTATTCCATTTCTTTCCAAGCTCTGTCTCTTTCACAAGAGCCTTGGAAGTCAAGAGACATGCCACATTCTTGATCTAGAGATGCACAGTATTGAAAAAGTATTCCACTGCTTTCCAAGCTCATCGTCAGGGGTCTCTTTCACCGTAGCCTTGAAGTTATTTTTGTATCATACTTTGGCTAATACTATACCTAGACATGGTGAGTTTACCCCCATCTTTGGTTCCACTCAAATTATTCTCACGAGAATCTCCTACGACCTCCAAGTGCTCCTTTTTGAGGCGCTCATGTCAGAATATATGGGTTGTGTGAGGAGAGAGCTAGTTTGATAGACGCCAAGAGATTGAGAGTTGGTCATTTATTGGGATTCAAAAACTCTATAGTATAAAACTGGTTTGCAAATGATAGTGAACTGTACAAAAATGGAAACTCTTTTGCTCAGGATCATGAGGGATGACACTTGGAGAGAGGAGCCATGTTGATTGGGCAGGTTGGGATAAGTGCCCTGCTTTGTCTCACTTTTTCATGGGATGCATCACAAATGTGTTGCTATAGAGTTCATGGCTAAGCATTTTTCCACCTATAGAGAATTGCTACCAGGTGTTGGAATTACTGTTCCAGCGAAACGTACACAGCTTGGAGAAGACAAAGGAAGCTCAAGGCACACAATAGAGAGTGTGTTACTTAGTGTGCAATGGAAAAGATAGATAGCCCTAGAGTGATGGGTGTATATACAATGCTCGGGGGAAAAAACCTCCTAAAGAGGGAAAAAATGCCCCGGCGGTCCTAGTGTGTTCACACACATCACTACCACATGTATATGGTAACAAATCCCCCCTGGAGTGATGCGGTGAACGAGAGCTGGCACATGAGTAAAGGGAAGTGCCATGCCCTGAGGACACGATCAGTCCACAAAGGGGAGTAAGCCCAAAGCTTTGCGGAAAGCTTCAAGCTTCTCACGAGACAATGCCTTTGTGAAAAGATCTGCAAGGTTGTCATGTGTTGGCACATAAGCCAAGCTGATCTCTCCTACTGAGAGCCTCTCTCTGACATAGTGGTAATGCACCTCAATGTTCTTTGTGCGAGCATGAAAAATTGGGTTCCTCGCAACTGCCAATGCGCTCTGAGTGTCAGTGTAGATTGTGTTGGTTGTGTCCTGTCCAACACCCAAATCAGCCATAAGGCGTCTGAGCCATACACACTCAACCGTAGCTATGAAGACTTCCATGTACTCAGCCTCACAACTCGAAGTGGCCACAGTAGGTTGCTTCTTGCTCAACCATGATATACATGACATGCCAAGCACGAAACAAAAAGCACTAGTGGACACTCACGTGTCAAAACAACCAGCCTAATCTGAGTCCGAAAAAGCATGTAAATATGGCGGCAATGATCCCCCTTGGGATAAAAAAAGCCAAGATGTAAAGTGCCACTAAGGTGGCGAAAAATCCTCTTGACAGCCTACCAATGCTTAGAACCTAGGCTATGCATAAATCTGCTGACCTATGAGACTACAAACTGAATATCTGACCTCGTGTTGCATACATAAATGAGGCAGCCAACAACAGTTTGGTAAAGAGTGACATCAGCAAGATCGTCAGCATCATGTAGACTCAACTTCAAACCTGTTTCCATGCGAGTGGCAATAGGTTTGCAATAGGTTTGCAATCCTCAAGTCCAAACTTACATAGCAATGTCTCGATGTAACTTTTCTGACACAAAGCAATACCACCATCACACTGCTTAAACTGTATACCCAAGTAATGATGCAACATCCCCAAATCTTTCATCTTGAAAGTAGCATTCAAATAAGCCTTAAATTTAGCAATATGTCTCTCATTTGGTCCAGTGATCAGCAAATTGTCGACATAAAGAACCACAATGACAAGTACATCACCCTCATGCTTTACATACAATGTGCTTTTTGTTGGACTGTTATTACGAAAGCCTTGTTTGACCAAATGAGTGTCAGCTTTCTCATACCAAGCACGAGGAGATTGCTTCAACCCATACAAAGCCTTCTTACATCTGCACACTTTGTCCTCTTGTTCTTTTATGACAAAACCGCGAGGCTGCGTTACATAAACTTCCTCAAATATGTCACCATTCAAGAAAGCAGTAACAATGTTTGATTGATGTACATCCCAACCAAAATGAGCTACCAATGCACATAGAAAACGCACATTAGTCATACGACAAGTGGGAGCAAAATTCTCTTCATAATCTATGCCTTTTTGTTGTGCATAACCCTTTGCAACAAGTCGAGCGTTATGGCGATCGATCTCACCATTTGGCTTGCGTTTCAACTTGTAAACCCACTTCGTACCAATGGCCTTTTTGCCAGGAGGCAAATTACATAAAGTCCATGTGTCATTTTCTATAAGTGCATCATATTCTGATTGCATGGCAGCCATCCAATTTTTTGAATTCTATGCTTCATCAAAAGACAAAGGCTCCTCAACATCATGTAAGCTAGACATAGCCAAAGCATAACAATGTGATGCATAAGATGCATGGCGAGAGCCTGAACAAGTACGACTAGAAAAAGGTGCATCCAATTTACTGTCACGCAAAGTATGCACCAGCCATTTTGGCATACCTCTAGCCTGCTCATTTTTAGCCCTTTCCTCATCAAGTACATCATGTACATCTGCATCAGTAATAGGCTGATCTGTAACATTTTCAAAAACCCCCATGGGCTATACATTTGCCTCATTGGAACTTACATTCATATTTCCACCACTGAAAAGAGGCAACAAAGTGTCATAAATGTCCTGTGAGCTTACATTACTGTCTCTAGTACATAACAACAAGGGCTGAACAGAATCTTTCACAAACACTACATCCCGTGAAACCAGAATCCGTTTTGTTTGCGGATGATACAACCTGTAACCTTTGCTTTCAGCACTATAATCAACAAAAATACATTTGACAGCCTTATCATCCAATTTTCTACGCTGTGTTTGTGGCACCAAAGCATATGCCAAATAGCCAAAAACACGGATATGCTCAATAGAAGGCTTTCTATCATGCCATGCTTCATATGGGCTAATAGACTGCAAACCAAAACTGAGATCATGAACTGTACATCTATCATCCACAAATTTGACTACAAGTCCAAGTCTAGCAAGTGCGGATACAGACAAGAGATTCTTCTTGATCCCAGGTACATAAAGTGCATCAACAAGTGTGAAGGTATTTCCATTTGCAGCAGTAAGCACAATCTTTCCAACTCCCTGAACCGGATAAGAGGCATTGTTGGCACAAGTGACTGAATTCCCATGAGAGACAGACTCGAGAGAGGTGAAAAATTCACGATGTGAGGTAATGTGCTTTGTAGCACCACTGTCTAAATACCACACATGTGAATTTACAGCAACTGACAAGCATGCATCATGGACAGCGGGATTGTAAGTGCACTCTCTGCACTAAAATCCCATTCTGCATCAACATCAGCAACACAGTCTCCTTTCACAGAAGACTCAACAATGGCTGCATTTGTAGTGGAACCAACATTTGCAGTGGAACCACCCTCTTTCTTTTTAGCCTCTTTGACCTTCAACTTAGGACACTGCTTGATCAAGTGATCATTATATCTTTACAATAATGGCAACGCATCTTCTTTTTGCCCTTATCACCAGAATTTCCAGATGAATTGCTGCCAACAAAAGCATTATGAACAGAAGTGTTGCTACTCGTAGTAGAACCATAAGAAGTGGCTGCATTGCTGTTACCACCCTTTCTTTGAGAAGCAATAAAAGCATGTTCAACTACACGCTGCCTAGTCCTGTTTTTCCTAGAAAGTGACTCTTGCAACAACAATGTGCATAATGTTCAAAATGACTTCACCTGTAGAAATAAGTTGCTCATTGATATCCTTGACACTAGCAAGGAAAGTGTCCATATCATCTTCCTCATGCATAATCTTCAACTCCAGCTCTTTACGTAGCAAAGCAATTTTATCCTCATTGTGGCTTGCATAAAGACCTGCTAGAATATCCCAAGGTTGTTTTGCAGATTTTGCTGAACGGATGTGAGGAAGAATGGTGCGCTTCACAAAAAATGCAATCAATGCATGAGCCTGTGCATCCTTTACATCCCAACAAGATTGTTCTGCCGTAGGCAAAACAACTCTAATAGCAGCAATCCTTGCAGCAAGACCTGCAACATCCTCAACATCGCCTACATCCTCAGAACCAGGACGTACATCAATGCCCTGCACAATATTCTAGACGCCCTTTGACACAAGAACGTGTTGCATCATATAAGCCCACATAGGGTAATTTTTCCCATCCAACCTGTCCTCAACAGCAAACATCTTGAAGACATATGTGTTGTCGTCAGCCATGGTAAATGTTGCACCTGATGTGAAAACTGTCCAAAAATAGGAGAAAGGGAGTGGGAACAACACGTGCTATATAGCACAAACCATAGAAGATTGTAAGACACCTGTTATGCAGAAAACGACATCGACAAAAATTCTGCACAAAATGACGAAATTGCCTGTGCAGACCTGCCTATAGTGGAAACGGAGGCGAAAATGACCCCGAATCAAAAATCTGAGCTGACTGTGCTCTACGAGCCTTTCTGAAACATTTGTCGACTTGTGAACGCTTGCCAAACCTCACTATAATCGGAGAAAGTGAGCAGGCGTGTGCTGGAGCAGCTGGCGACTAAGCCCGGAGGACGTAACCTGCTCTGATACCAATTGTTGTAATTAGGGTTGCAAAGAAACGCACACAGCTTGGAGAAGACAAAGGAAGCTCAAGGCACACAACAGAGAGTGTGTTACTTTTTAGTATGCAATGGAAAAGATAGATAGCCCTAGAGTGATGGGCGTATATACAATGCTCGGGGGGGAAAACCTCCTCAAGAGGGAAAAAATGCCCCGGTGGTCCTATTGTGTTCACACACATCACTACCACATGTATATGGTAACACCAGGATTGATGAGATAGAGGATATGATTCCTCTTGCTTGGACATAACTGTGGTCGGGATTGTTCTACTATCTGTTGTTTGTTTGCTTGATTCACTAAATCCACAGCACATATTTCTATTTGCCAAATCTCATCTTTTTTCCAAGTCAATCTCTTATCCATCAACACTCTCTCAAGAATCCTCAGTACATGCCTTGCCTTCCTACTTCCTCCTTGAGAACCAATGCAACTACCACGTGGTTTGAGGAGAAGGAGCGTGCCAAGATGACTAAGGTGCCCCCTCGCTCACCAAGGAAGTCACCCAAATAAAAATGAGCTACGTACAATATATTGGCACCCCCAAGGCAGGCCAATCTGATTGGGAGAACTCCAAGCTTCTCTGCTATCTCATGAAAGTCTCATGATGCAATACATCAGTCAATCATATTGCCATACATAGTCTATCCTGTGCTTCAACTCATTGCCATGTACATTTATAGCGTGGCCACCTCCCACACTATCAAATGGGTCTCTAGCATGTTGAAGTGCCCCTTAGCAGCAATTTTAGAAAATTAGGTTTATTTCTCAGGTTTTTACACTATTTTTCTCTATTTTAGGGCAAAATTTCTTCATTTTCCCTTGCCCTCAACCCGAATTTTTGAAATTGAAAATGACACAATGTTAATACTCATTTTTCCCGAATAGTGCTCAGAACCTTTGAGGGGCTCTCTCTCCCTCCCTCACCCTCAGCTCAGGTGGACGCTAGAGCCCACTTGAGCTGACTTGAGATGAGGGTGAGGGAGGGAGAGAGGAAGAGAGAGACAATAGACGACACTGCGTTGGTCCCATCAAAATACTATCAACCCTCTTTGACAAAAGTTAAGCCTCTTCACAAAAATTGTGTCCATAATTATAATTATGCAATCCTTGTTCTATGTAAACACTTACTTAAGCTAGGAGGTAGGCAAGCTGATCACCAAGCTTCGCGTCTATATACAACGGCGCCTGGCATATCAAGGCCGTGAGGCTCTGGCTGAGTGGTGATGGTGAGTCCCAGTTTAGGGAATTCGGGAACCCTAATGACATCGACTTTGATTAGGAATTTTTGTTCCAGGACATGGACCAAGTCACAGGATGGTGTTGTGGGGCAATGGAGAGAGTATGGCATAAATACTACACGATCCCACAATCCCTACCCACCAAAAGAATAGGTTGTTTCAGATCATGGTAGTTATTTTCTTTAGTCAGCTTGGCTCTCTTTGAAGGCCAGCTGTTGTAGCTACATGCAAGTTGGTGGGCGACATACTCGCCATCAGTTGTCATAGGCTTTGACATGTCCGGCCTCATCAGAGGTGGAGTGTCAATGCGGGCTTGATTCATTTTGTTCTCACAAGTGGTAGCCTTCAGTTGGAATATGTGGCATGATATTTCTCCTAACTTAAATGCTTCATGTACACAGTGACAGGAAACACTAGTGTAAAGAAAAGGAGCTTCAATTATCACAAGATTTCTATGCATTTCAACTACGCTAGAGGCTCTACACTAGAGACGCTACGGCCCAAGTTCTCCAAATCACCGATAAGACCTCCTCTCTTAAAACTCTCTATGGTTTATAGCAAGTCTTCAATGTCATGACAGCCATTACCCCAAGTCATATGTGGACGTGCTTCAGCTCACCTTCTTTATTACCCTCCTGAAACTTGATGGAATGGTTAACCACAAAGATATCCCAAAGCCTCCTTGATCTTATCTATGTACTGTTCAAGCAAACTTGAAAAAAGCATGGAATCCCAATTATTCGTGACCTTGCTCTTCAGGATTTGAGGAAAAATTGAATACGAGGTCTCTTTAAGGTGCGTAAGGGCTTTGGTGCAAGTGCAATGCCATCCTCGGCAGCGGGAAGCAAACTACTTTGAATTGAGCGGCAAGAGTGCTTGCCTGTTCTTGTCTCAAGAGCTTTTGAGGTGGACACATATAACCGGTGAGGACAAGAAAGTGACTAGTTATAACTATTGAAAACTCACGTAAGCCCAAGCTCACCATATATATATATATATATATATATATATATATATATATATATATATATATATATATATATAGAGAGAGAGAGAGAGAGAGAGAGAGAGAGAGAGAGATACACACACACTATATACATCACACACACACACATACACATATGTGTGTGTGTGTAGAGAGAGAGGGGGGGACGCACATAGAGAGAGAGAGAGAGAGAGAGAGAGATTAAAAAAAAGCTTGCTCCAAAAATTGATTTTGAAGCTCAACAAAAGACATGACTATATGCAAGCTTAGCAATGCCTCTTGATTCCTCTCATTTCTCCACTGTGGAGGTAACGCACATCAAGTTTGTGCATGAATGTTTTATAATGACCTCCATGTGGAAGCCAACCTTTGGCTCGCAAGATCTAGTGTGTATGCATGGGTCCATCCAAGGGCACCCATCCAAGGGCACAGGGTCCGAATTTTTGTGGATGATGGTGCTTTGCACAATTTCATTAACTATAAGTTAGTGAAATGGCTCAAGCTGCCCCAGACTCCGAGTTCCCATCATTACAAGGTAGCAATGATGAACGGCCATGAAGCCGAGGTGCGAGACACTCAAGTGAGAGATGTACTACTGGAAATTCAAGGGTATCGCACGTCCTTGAATTTCCAAGTTATGAATATGGAAAGGGTGGATGTGGTACTTGGTCGGAAGTGGTTACATAAGCTAGGATCATTACTTAAATGTAGCTATGAGCACAACAATTTAGAGCATTTACAACATTTGAAGTAGGTGTTTGAATTGTTACGAGAACATGTTATATGCCAAAGAATCAAAGTGTGATTTTCTCAAGGAGGAGATTTACTATTTAGGACATGGTATTACAGTTGATGGGTTACACATGGATCAATCCAAAGTGAATGCCTTTAGAAGGTGGTCCTCTCCCAGAAAAAATCTCAAAGAGCTTCAAATTTTCTTGGGATTTGTAGGTTTTTATCAAAGGTTTGTTAAAAACTATGCTCATATTGTAGTTTTGATGACGGACCAACTTAAAGCCAAGGGGAAAACCTTTTAGTGGGGTAAAAATCAACATCAAAGTTTTGATGCTCTCAAGGGACGCATTAGCTACAACTCCTATTTTGGCTATTGTGGATCCTTTGAAACCATTCATTCTTGAAATGGATGCCAACAATCGTGCTATTGGAGCAATCCTTCTGTAGGAGGGAAGGCCAATTGCATTTGAAAGCAAGAAGCTTGATTTTGCCCAGTAGAACTATTATGCTTACAAAAGGGAACTCTATGCAATAGTGTCTGCTTTGAAGACATGACAACATTATTTGTATGGAGCTTAGTTTGAGATTTTGTTTGAGCATGAAAGCATAACATGGTTTACACAACAAACAGATTTGAAGGGTTGAAAGGCTAGGTGGGTTGAGATCCTTCAGGAGTATGATGCTAAGCTTCGATATCATAAAGGACGATACAATGTAGTGGTGGATCCTCTTAGTGGAATGCCTGAGATCATCTCTCTTATCTTTACCGAGCTTTGAAGCAATTTTTGGAATCTCTCAAGGGAAAATATGAGCATGATGAGGCATACTCCAAAGTGTGGAGCCATGTGCAAATGATGGATCCTTCTCACTCCAATTTTGATAGTGCATCTTTAACTTTCACACTCAATTCTCCTCTTTCGAGTGACGAGCTGCAGAGATGGAAGAATGTTTTCGAGATGTTGGGTACCTACTCCACAAGGGGAGAGTGTGTGTACTGACAGACATGGACATTTGGTGCCAAATTCTTTATGAATGTCACAAGAGTCTATGTGTAGGGCACCCGAGCATTAAGAAGACTTATACTCTCATACAAAGATAGTTCTATTGGCTAGGTTTACATGGCTATATTGAAGTCTATGTTTTGTAGTGCCAAAAATGCCAGGTAAATAAAGCAGCAGAGCCCCTAAAGGCAAGAGGTCTCTTGCATCCATTGGAGATTCCTAATGGTAAATGGGAAAGTATATCTATGGATTTCATTCTGGGATTACCAACCATTGTACACGGTCGTGACTTGGTATGGGTGGTTATAGACCGCTTGACTAAATTTTACAAGTTTATTACAGTCAAGTACTAATCAAGAATCTAGAGTTAGCCAAGTTATTTGTGGACAATCTATACCTCTTGTATGGATTGCCAAGTAACATTGTAAGTGATCGTGATCCCAAGTTTAACAATCTGTACCGCTTGTATGGATTGCCAAGTAACATTGTGATCGTGATCCCAAGTTTAACAATCACTTTTGGAGGGTTGTATTTAAACGATTAGATACACAACTCAACATAAGTACTACTAATCATCCTAAAACTGATGGTCAAACTGAAAGAGTCAACCAAGTGCTAGAGGATATGCTATGAGCATACATTAGCAAGAAGCAATCAGATTGGGAAGATTATCTCCCTATTCTCGAGTTTGCTTACAATAGTGCTAAGCATGTTAAGATTGGTTTTAGTTCTTTCATGCTCATGTATGGTTTTCCAACCTAGGTCACCAGTTACGGTGGGTTGTCTACTAAAAAGCTTCAAAAAGTCAAGGATTTTCTCCAAGACCACATAGACATGCTGAAACTGGTTTGTCAAAATGTTCAACACATGATCGGTGTAAAAAGCACGCTGATGAGAAATGTCGGCAAGTTACCTTCACGGAAGGGAATGAGGTATTAGTCTGAAGATGGCCAACACCTAAGTTATCTCTGAGATATTGTGGGCCTTTCAAGATACTCAAGCGAGTTGGTAACCGAGCCTACAAACTCTTGTTACTTGCACACTCTTGTATTTATTTGGTATTCCATGTAAGTCGTTTATGTTAAGGCTTGCATGGTGACGACCATGTCATTGACCAACAAATTTTGATTGATTTCATTGAACCTCTCGTCCAACCACATGTGCCTGAACAAATTTTAGACTATCATGATTTATGTACTCGTCATCATGTGCGTGATCAAGCTTTAGTGGAAAGATCGATTTGAAGAAGGTGCCACTTGGGAAAACATTAATGTTCTTAAGAATAAATTTTATACTTTTGTTTTTGAGGACAAAAACACTTCTCCAAGGGGGAAGTAATGTAAGGACAAGGGCCAACCTAGGGGGTCATGGACCTAAGCCAAGGACCTAGACTACTTAAATGTGGACTAGGGATCCTTAACTGGGCTAGGGGATAAGAGCCAAAGAGCCTATATATGGGCTGGTAGGGAGGTGGCTCTCTCATGTCAGTCCCCTCGGCCTCATACTTACTTGTCTCAAACTATTTTGATTTGAGTTTGTGTGAGCATTATATTTATGGCAAAGAGATTAGGGCTACCACTTTGCCATTAAATTGAGAGTTAGGGAATCCTCTAGGCTTGGTACTTAGTGACCTATGTAGGCATATGCCACATACATCTCTAGGGGGGCATTATATTTCCTAACATTCATAGATGACTCTACTTGAAAGGTGTGGGTCTACCTCTTGAAGAGGAAAGACAAAGTTTTTGCTACATTTAAAAAATTCCTTGCAATGGTATCATGCAACAAGTTGAAGGCTTTGTGCATTGACAATGGAGGAGAGTATGTCTCCACCGAGTTCAATAATTGTAAATGTGCCATACACACCCATTTAGAATGGTGTTGTTGAACATATGAACATAACAATTCAAGAGAGAGTTACAGCCATGTTCAGAGTTTTGGGAAAATGCTGCCATGATAATATTGTATATCATATATCATTCTCCTAGTATGTCATTGAGCTATAAGATTCCACAGGAGATGTGGACTGGTAAGAAGACAAACTATGACAGATTATGTGTGTTTAGATGTGAGGAATTCTTGCATGTCCCTAAAGAGCTACGCAAGAAGCTAGATCTATGTGGCATAGCCTTGACATCAATGAGCACTCCTAGCCATGTACTAACATCTCCGATGAGTGATGTTTTGACACACATAGGAGTATGTATTGATGTATGCTCTATATGGTTTAGAGATTGATTTTCTTTGATCGTCAGCATAGCCGGCTCTAAAATGGTATTTCAATCACATTGCAATCATTGACGTCATTCGGTAACAACAAGAAGAACAGAGATTCCCATGTTTCAGGTCTTGGAACTCTCCAAGTTGAGTGGCATTTGGCATGAGACTTGAAAACACTTAAGTGTATGTTAGGGTGCAAGCAAGGTGCAATGACTCTCTTTCCATGCATTTATTGTTGCCAACAATAAAGTCTCAATGGGAACTGAGGGCAAGGGTTCAAAGGCCAACAAGTCGAAAGGTGGTAAGGGTAAGGGTGGCAAAGTTATAGTCAACTTTGTGAAAGGTGTGTCCACTACACAAGCAGTGGGTAAAGCACTACAACAAAGGTTTCAAGGTATCCTCAATTGTGACCAACAAGTGCCTCCTAATCGAAACATGGATGATCCAAATTGGGATCCTATTCTTTCAATACCATTCATAAATATGCATGTGTGCACCCTTCAAGCCCGTCTACAAATTCTTGACAAGTTGCTTATGCTCCATATTAATTACGCTTGGAATATGGCGCCTGCAGAAAGAAGAGAAGAGCCTATACGAGAACTTGAATCTATTCTATCAAGTGTTGGTCTACATGGGGGTGCAGTTGAGCTAAGAGTTTTACCAGGGGGAGAGAGAGAAAGAAGACTAGAGAGCAAAGAAGTTTGAAATGTAGAATAGGGAAGGTGAGTCTAGTGCCCCCCATTTTTCCTTTGTCAGCTTCCATCTTCTATAGGGAAATCTATTGACAAGCTTTGCTTCGCAATATGGTACCTGCACACCACATTCTTAGTAACTACAGAGCACTTGATTGTATCTCCCTGGTGGTTGACCACCTTAGTCTCCCATCCAACTGCAAGGAAGCCATTGATCGCACTTTCCCCTTTGCAAGTCCACATTGTTGCTGTCTTATGAACACTCTGCAGTCGAAAGATAAACACAAACACATGAAGGGACATAAACCAAGTTAGGGAAGCTTTGTGGGAACCATAGGTGCACTTCATTTCTCAATGCACATCCGCCTCGATTCTCCCTTTGGTTGTTGTGATCAAGGCACTATCTGGCTTAGGCCATTCCATACTTTGCAAGGTTGGTGGATGAACCAGTTTGCCTAGGCGTTACATAGGTATGGTTATAGAAAAAAATGTCCCGTAAGACAAGCTTCACGGATGGACAACTAGTATAGAGCAGCTTGCCAAGGTCAACGTGGATGGCATCAAAAGTTCCTGTGAAGGACTCTATTGGCTCCCACCTACAAAATTGGATGGGAAAACATCTGCAAACATGAACAAGCAATGAAAACCTTATGGACATCAAAGCAATTATACTGCAAAAATACAAAATATACAATCTAAAAACTTGACAGAGGAGTGAAATTATAGTTTGTAGGAAACCTCGATGGAGCCACTGTTGTCTCTAGCTTCAGTTGTGAAGCAACATACACATGCTGCACCTTTGCAAGTCGCTTGCCGTCATGGGTTTGCTTGAACTCCACGATCCTTCCCTTCTAATGGTGTGTTCGAGAAGCCACGTGTCTCGTTGAGACCTTGTGGGCACCTCTTGAGCTGGGGTGCATTGTCACCCACATCAATCATTTGAACTTCATCGTCACCCAACATCCACTATCATCTTGTACATTGCTGCATGAAATGGAGTCAATGACACTCCTAGGTCATTGAGTACCTGCAAAGCTTGAGAGGGAAGTAGATACCCTCTAGAAAGCTTAATGGAGAAGGAGCAAGAAACCTGTTGATGAAAGAAAGAGGGATGATCTAGCAGAAGGATATGCTATAGATCTTCAGCTTTAGGTAGAGGTGTTCAGTGAGGTTCATGGAGAAATGGAGAACTTCAGCTTGAGGAGAATGCAGTAAGCTCGAGAAGGGAAAGGAGGTTCAAACTTTTGCTGCAGAGCTTTTGGGAGGGAAAACTAAAATAAAGGAAAGATAAGCAACTCTTGCAAGGTGAAGTGAAGAGAAGTGAAAGATGGTACAGTAGAGAGAGAGAGAGAGAGAGAGAGAGAGAGGGAGGGAATGATCATCACATTTTTGGAAGGACCCCCTTTTAGGAGAGGGGGGAGAAACTGACAACCACTAGAGAGAGAGAGAGAGAGAGAGAGAAAGGATTGGTTTTCACTCAACTATTTAGAGAAAAGTTCGATTTTTTGAATTTATAAGAGATTTTCTCTTTATATTTTATAAAAGAGTACAAGTTTGACCACTTACTTTTAGGCCCTGCCATACCCACCATTTCAGTCCACATGGCATCCACCCATTTGCCCCTTCCATAATCTCCTTTTTAATCCCATGGCAAATAAAGAGGCCCCCTTAGGCCCCATTCCCTCCCTAATGTATTCACAAAATCCTTTATATCATGGCATTTTTGTACACAAACAAAAATCAAGAAACATTGCGTAACCTACATTACTAAATCATGATTGAAACACAATTACACAAAGAATTTGAAACTGATAGCGCACAAAACTTTCATCCTTTTCCATACACGAGATTTCCCATAGGTTGATCCTCTTCCCATGAAGATATGAGTAGTTACAACTTTCAGGTTCCTAAAAACTGCCCAATATCCAAAAACAGGCATTAATGTATATACTTGAGTGTCTACATTAAAGTAATGTCCATAGCCGAAGAAGGTATGCCCAAAACACCGTGTAACACCTGGCACAGTCCGGTGGTAAAAAAAATTCCCAGCAAAAACTTTTGACTCGATACCCACAAATCCCTTGTTCAAAAAAGCTCAGTGCTAATAACTATATAGAGTGCAAAGTGAAGTGCCTGGAACTTAATCCAAGATACACTACATAATCACTAAACACCCCCCATTGTCCCCCCAAAGGATTACATTGTTATCCCAATTCATGCACCCTCCCCATCAAGAGTGATTTACAAATGCACCATTTATTGGCAACATGCCAAGGTTGGGAACCATCAAGTAAATCATCATCCATGAGAGCTCATACAAAGCAAACTTGTAGAATCAATGTTCTATGATCAAGCTTTTACTCCACCAAAAATTAGTAAAAATTAGACAAATTTAGGTTCAGGATCCTCTGGATCCTCGAAATCTGAAATCTACATGACTAAAAATTGTATTCCTGCAAACTGTATCTCTTTGCAAATCTAAAATTCATCAAACATATCTCCAAAACATCTTCTCAAGAAACAAATTGATTCCAAGAACCATATAAAAACCGATCGGAATGCTCCATAAACATCTCCACTTCAATATCTATCATTCGCGGCAATCAAACTCAAAATAGTCCTCTCTTGGCAATTCAACCATTCCCCTCATCAAAGATTGCAACTTTTGTAAGTAAAAATCCAAAACATCAAATCCCTTTATACTCCACAAGAATTTTGCAAAATCAAGTTCAAAACCTTCATCTCCTTATCATCATTTTGCAAAATCTGATCTAAACAATATGAGACTGACAACATTGAATCATCAAAATCAACATCTCCCATCTGCAAAATCTGGTTTTCAAGCTCAAAATTCAAGAAAATTGAAAATTTCATTTCAAGTTGAGCTTCATCCGCTTCAAACAGTTCTACATTTGAGCTCAGTAACCATCATCACACACTGCAATAGCATCTCCATAATCAATGTTAACCACTAATTTGCAGCAAAATAATCTTTCAGATATATCAGGATTCAATTCAAAATGAGTTATGAATGGTTCAATATGAAAAAACACATTGCAAACCATCAAACATTGCTTCTTCAACATCTGCCTCAAATCCCTTTTACAAAGCAGTAAACTCTCCTCTTCTTCAAGTAATTTCAGGTCTTCAGGTCTATTTTCAAATCAGGTTTACATTCAAGAACAATTTCAGTTTTCTTTTCACGTTCAGGTTCAAGTTCAGATTCTTCAAAAAGACTGAAGAAATATTCAAGATAGGATGCAAACTTTACAACCATTAGACACTTCCTCTTGAGCATCTCCAACATCTTTGCATGTAGAAAAAATACTTCAAAACCTGAATTAGACTCAGTAAGCCAAAAAAATTGATTATCTTGAAAATTTTGATTCAAGAAACACCAAAACTAAACTGCTTCTTTATCAAACTTGTCTAATTCAAGGCTTGAAAATAACAAGTTGAAATCTTCTTCACACATAGAAAACACCACCAAGATGGCCTGCTCACATTTCTCTTCAAAAATAGAAAGAAATCCACTTTCAAGCCACAGAACAGTCCAATCATTGATATCTTCTTGAAACTGAAACTTTGCACTTGTGCTCCCGGAATTTCCTTCCACTTCTTTGCTTCTTGGATAAGGCATGTATGAAGGATATTCCCACATAGAAAACAAATAAAACCAGCAAAAACCACCATTGATGTCATTTAGCATGAAAAAATAGAACCATTGAGAGATAATAAGATCATCCATATCTCCTTCATCTGCAAAATCACATAGAAAGATAGAAGCATCTTCATCAAAATCCACTCAAGGACTTGCAAAGTACTTGCATCATCATCGATCAAAACCATCTCCTCGACATTAGCAAAACCATTGACATGAGAAACTTGGTATAAATCCTCAAGAACATCATCAATAAAGTGAACTTCCTTGGAAAAAGATGAACTTATAATCTCCTTGATTGAATTTGTAAAAGCACCAACATCGTAAAGATCATTCAAGACAACATCATCATTTAGGACACCTTCCATAACATCAAGGTTTAAAGAAAACTTCACATTCACAATTTGAGTAAGTCAAAGATTCAAATCCTCAATTTGATTAAATTTTTTCATAACAACTTGCTTAAGGAGCATCATTAACTTCACAACAATAACAAATATGCAAAGCGGCTTCAACTTGAACCTGAGAAAACTTCACCATCAATGATGCCTTCTCTTCTTGAAGTTGATTGACTTTGGAAACCGCTTCATTTACCACAACCATACTTGAAAACCTCTCATTCTCCAACTCTAATGAGAGATTGGTGATCATCTCTGCTTGAGAAACAACAAGAATTTGAAATTTAGTAAATTCAGGTACATTATTTCTTTGAAAATCAGTAATCTGTGGATCAAGGACCTGCATTATGGAACTATGTAAATCAGGAACCTTCAACATCAAAACTTGCAATTTAGGGATCTAAAATTCAAGATCCTTGTCTTCACAACTCTAATAACTCATATCCACTTTTGGAGATTGGCTTTCAATCTTCAAGACTCTGAAAAACACTTCTCTATCAACACAAACACCTTCTGGAGGCACTTGTGAGATACTCCTCGTTAAGATTCATCAAAATTGATTCATCCATCATCCTCACCATCAACACACATTATGTATTCATCTTTCTTCATATCTTCCACTTCATTACACTGTAATCTGATCGTTCCATGATATTCAACCTCTTCAAGATTGATGTCCAATGTTGGTATATGGGTTTGTATGGGATATTGATGGCTTCTCTGGCTCACCCCCACTTGCATTTCCTTCTTCTCAATCACCAATTCTTCTTTTGGGCAAATTTCATTCTCTTTCTTCAAAGAGGTGAGTCTTTTCAATGTGAGGTTTTTGGATAGTTGGCAATCCTCTTGGCTCTTGAGTTGCTCCTAGCATCCTCCTTCTTCCTCCATCATCTTTTGAACTTTATCTCCCTTGCTTTGAGCAATATATCCTTCTTCAACCAACTTCTTCTCTTTAGTAATTTGTATATCTACAACTTTAATTCCATATTCATCAAGAACATCAAAATCAGGTTGAAAAACTTTAGGTGCTGAAAAATCAGATTTAGGATTTGAAAATTCAAGTTTTGAAACTACACGTGCCTGAAAAACTATTGGTAACTGAAAACTGACAACTTGAGGATAATTTATGTTGGCAAAAATAATAGGTTATTGAAAAAACCATTGAGAATCATCATCACTGAGATAATCATTAAACTCATCTTCATACTACTGTGAAATACATTCACACGCTTCTTGCAACCTTGATATTTGCTTAACAGTTGAGCATGACTTTGTCTTCTTACCGACACGACTACTATGCCACTTGTGTGCATCATCAAAAGAATAAAAAAACCAATCTAGATTCTTTTGAGTATCACACATGTCCTGATGACATGATGCATCTTAAAAATTTTGCATAATCTGATACAACTCTTTAGACAACTTTGGCATACAATACGTGACACAAATCTCCTCTTTTTGACAAGGCATACACATGTAAGGACATAGCTTTTCATAGTGCCCATGTTTTTGACAAAGAGAACACTTCTTCTTCTTCTTTATTCTTCTTTGACGCCATAAATAAATATTAAAGCAATAGTGAACAACAATGATTGCATACTAAAATAACCTTCCAAAAACTGCATAAAGTTGTGTACTTTATAACTTGCATACTTTCAGGAAACAAAAATTGTTTGCAGCAGCAAGCTGCAAATGCCTGAATTGAATTGCAATTGATTGCACAAAAACTACATGCACTGAAACTGCACAAAAATTGTATGAAACTCTTGTTTCAACCAACCTTTGTGCTCCTTCCACTTTATCATCAGGGCCCTATTAATATAACTTGCTTGTGCCCCTTCTAGACTGGCTCCTAATCATGCTCAAGGCACCACATCATAGGATCGCCAAGTGTTATTGCCTCTCATCCCAACACCCAAGAAAGACAATAAGAAACCTGTTACACAAGATTTATTCACAAAAGCCTTTATATCATGGCATTTTTGTACACAAACAGAAATCAGGAAACAATGAGTAACCTACATTACTAAATCGTGACTAAAATGCAATAACACAAAGAATCTGAAGTTGATAGCGCACAAAACCTTCACCCTCTTCCATACACAAGATTCCCATAGGTTGCTCCTCTTCCCATGAAGATACAAGTAGTTACAACTTTTAGGTTCTTGAAAACTGCCCAATATCCAAAAATGGGAATTAAGGTATATACTTGAGTGTCTACATTAAAGTAACGTCCATAGCCTAAGAAGGTATGTCCAAAACACCGTTTAACATAGATAGTTTAGCATATGACATAGATGGTGTAGGAGATGTCTTCTTATCATTACCCAATGGTGCATCATATATACTATGACATGTGCGTTATGCTCTTGAGATTATGCAAAGCTTGACCTTAGTGAGATGCTTGAGAGACAGTGGTTGTCAGGTACTGCTTCGAGAGCATTCTTTCCAGTTGCAATCAGGTCGCTTAGTCCTTGCACAAGGAGCTAGATCCTACATTGTCTACCCACTGCAGGCTTCTCAAGTGTGAGATGGAATAGTCTCAGTGACGACACTGACATGTGAGAAGCGAGAGATGAGGCATGTCTAATTTGCATGTGAGCTTTAGTATGCTCAGGAGACAGAGCATGTAGCTATGTAGGACATGTCAGTGGACTTTGCAGAGGCAAAGTTGGAGCGGAATAACTTCAGTGAGAGACACAGTAGGTGTTGTCAGAATCTATGCAGACACAGGTAGAGTGGGTCTACTCCCTAACGGCACAGATAGAGATGACACACATGGAGTTCTTTGACATGCAAGACATGTTAGTGGACTTTGCAGAGGCAGAGGTGGAGCTGGATTTCTCCAGTGAGACATAGCAGGTGTTGTCAGTGTCTGTGCAGACAAAGGTAGAGCGGGTCTACTCTTTAGAGACATAGGTGGAGATGACACACATGGAGTTCTTTTATATGCTCATGCTAGAGGCTGATGAGCTAATGCCAGGACACATTGTTCCACCTATGGATGAGAGGGATGTAGCCATCCCAGTGTCAACGATAACACATCCATACATGATGAGTAGTCGTGATGATGTAGTCCATGCACATAGCGTTCAAGAGGCTAGCACAACATGTTTGCATAAATTTTGTCTGAATTCGCTGTCTCATGTTTGAATTGTTAGTGTCGAGGCATGACTTAGTAGTTGTAATGGGAGTATTTGCAGCAAGGATTGTCGGTTCTACAATGATTGATGCTAGCATGATGCTTTGTGGATCCATACAGACCATATTGAGATGTCTATGGGACTTGCATGCACGCTCTAGCATGGATTCAAACACTCACTTATCACTAGAGCAGATGCAACAACATGAAAATTGAGTTAGCGAGCCAATGGGCATAGGTTGAGAGAGTCTCTCACCTATTTTCTTGTACATACTAGTAGTTTAACTAACAAGATCCACTTATTAGCACATTGGTCTTTATGTGGGAGTTTGTTGGGATTAAAGGTGGATACACCTTTGTCCCAAGCCAGACGTTTGGTGTCGATCACCCACAGACTGCACTAACCCTTATTCTTTATATACATAGAAGAATAAGCAGTGAGGGCACTTGTTGCCACTCTGCTCCACCCACACATTGTGCTTATGGTTCTTCCTCTTCCTTGCATGCATGCACGTATTTGTGCACCCACAAACCCAAAATCATGTATGACTTTAGTGGGCTAGAAGTGATTTTGTCTTGGGTAGGTTATCCTATCTGTATATTTTTAAAAAGATACTTTTGTTAAGATCTTTGCTCATGATATAAAAATGTTTTAGATGTTCTTGTTAGCATTGCTAACTAGTTTGATATTCACAAGTTAATCATGACTTTGTTTACTAATTTGTTTATCCCATATAGTAGTTCCATCTTATAGATAATCAACATGTTTGAACTAGTAGATATGTTTGGACAAATAATCTTTTTTGTTTTATACAATTTTATTCCAGTCACTGATACTATGCTCGACAGTATTTCTTGATATCACGTAAGAAAAACACAAAAAGAAATAATTGCTATTATCACTACTACTAGTAGTAATACATGAATGTGTGATAGGGAGAGTGTATAGAAAATAGAAAGGGATGAATTTACATAGCTCTAGGTAGAATGACCATGACCATTGTCCTTATGTCAATGAGGGATATGCTTGTTTAAAGTAGGTTCTCACCAAGGATGAAGACCTATGCTAAACAACACAATATTCAAAGAATTATTTGGCTACAATGAACTTTGACTTTGATGCTATTATAAAGAATGATAGGTGGTCCTTATGCAACCCCCCCCCCCCCCCCCCCCCCCCCCCACCCCCCAAAAAAAAATTAAAATGCACGGGTAACAAAATATCCATTGGTACTAAGTGGGGTTTTAATTTGAACTTGATGGTGGTGTTGATTACTATAAAGCTAGACTTTTGACCAAAAGCTATGCTTAAACAACGGGCATTGATTTTGACGAGGCTTTTGCTCCCACTTTTGGTATTCCTATAATTCACAATATTTTTGCATTCACAACACATTGGATTGTACATCACTTGGACATTTGAGATTGTGTTTCTGAACGGTGATTTGCATGAGGAAATATATGTAGTGAAGCCTTGCAATTTTGTTTGAAAAGGATTAGAAAATAAGCTGTGCAAGTATAAAAGGAATTGATGGTTTTTGTGAGTTTTGCCCAAAAAAAAAGGCATTGTATGGTTTAAACAAGGTCCAAGTGCTTGGTTTTATAAGATAAATGTTTATTTGATTATACATGGTTTTCAAAATAGTTCAACTAAGGATAGTTTGTATGTCAAGCATGTGGCTGGTGTACTTTTGATCATTGTTCTCTATGTTGATGATAAGTTGCTTCCTAGACCGAATGAGGGAAATATTGTTGATTTTAAAGTTGATTTAGATGCCTCTTTTCAAATGTCAAATTTGGGGCTTTTACATCATTCTTTGGGAATACACTTAAAACAATGTGATAGAGGTATCAGTGCATGTCAAGCAAAGCACATTGAGACATTGTTGCATAGACTCAGCCTTCGGGACTAAAATTCTATTGCTAGTTCTATGGAGATAGGTTTGGTTCTTAGTCTACATTATGTTGGAGATTAGATTGATGTCACTCTCTACCAACAAGTTGTTGATTGTTGGGCATTTACGAGTCCATCTTTCAAAAATACCTATAGCACATGCATTCAAGAGGTATTTATAAAACTCCTCCATGTATGCTTCACCATGAATTAAAACACCCCTTTTCATTCATAAACCTCTCTCTTTTTTTTTTAAAGTTTAATTTTTTAACCCCTCTTGTATAGGTAATTCTATAACTCTTTAAAATAAAGAAAACCTCTTTGGGTGAATTGATGTACTACACTTACATATTTTGAGATGGACACTCCATCTATGAGGCTAGATGTCAAATGTGCTATCTCACATATGACCAAACTTATGCATATACCAAGGTCTAATAATTGGAAGGTAAGCAAATCTTTCACTACTTGACTAAATCTTTACATCTATTGTTGTCTTGTCCCAAGGAAGGATCATTGTTGAGAGATTTACATGCTTTTTTTACTTGAATTAGCTTGGTTATGATAAGGCAGGTGTCCATTATTGGTATTTGTTTCATTCTCAATAGCTCATGCACAGCTTGGTTGACAAAATATGCTTATAGTGGCCACTTCTAGTTGTAAGCATGAGTACATGGAATATTTCACAACTATGATTGAGTGCATTTGGCTCATATGACTTATATGTTGGAAATCAGTTTTCCACTTCTATGTTTGTTGGAAATCAGAGTACGTTGGTAGTTGGTGGGCAACCAATGTTTCATGCTTACACAAAGCAAAGCACACTGAGGTGCATTATCGTTATTTTAGGGAGAGACTCTGTGAGACACGTAAGCTTGCCTTATGATCCTACACAAGATAACCGTATGGATCTTTCATGGAGGCTTTATGAGAAGTTTAGCTTTTCCCAAAGCTTTAGGATTACTTCGCTTTTAGACTACTCTGATAGGGTCTGGCTATCACTTACCCCACCCTTGCAGTGTTTCATTAGAATCAGAGCCTCTCTTGTGCCCCCCCTACTATGATGTGCATAAGGCAATCCATGCCATATGGCCCAAATTAGTGCCACATGGCATAATGGACCAAAAACATGGACTCCAATGGTTGTAGAACTTTGCAGGGGTGGGGGTTACAATCACTTTCCCTACCCTTGTAAAGTTTTTCTATGATTTAGCATGTCTTGTTGGTTCATTGGAGCCCAAGGATGATGCTGAAAAGAAGAAGCATTTCTACCTACTTGGAGAAGTAGTACTCCTACTGGACCTTCTATTGTATAACAAAGGTTTAAATACGCAAAATCAATGACAAAGACGATTCATGAGTGCTAGGTTATGTTCATGGCATCACTTCTAAGAAGGAACTATTACCATATTATGGTAGTGATGTGGATGAACACATTTAGGAGTGCCAATTTCTCATTGAATTAGAACACTCAATAATACTACATTGTCTATTGGGTGCTCTTTAGCTTTGTATTCATCTTCTCCATTTTTGCATGCTCTTGTAAAAGCATATTTTCACCAATAACAACCATACACTAGTGGAACTATCATCCTCAAAGTGCACGACAAGATTAGAAGGTGCACCTCATGAAAGAAGTTAATGCTACCTCAAGTCCCATCTCTCACTGAAAAGGTATCTTAAATTTAAAGAAACCTTTCTTTTCAACATCAGTTTCCATTGAAAGGATAATTTATAAGAATCATCACATTTGCCAAGATCAGAGAGAGAGAGAGAGAGAGAGGGAGAGAGAGAGAGAGAGAGAGAGAGAGAGAGCATAAAAACAACTAGTATGTAACCCGCATGATGTTGCAGCCATAGAAAGCATGGCCTTCATTCTTTAACATAATCCTCACCTCCAAAAGTGAAAAACTTTAAATGCTTTTTTGTCATTCCCAATGTGTAACACCAATTATACGATCAATGCTTGTCCTTCTTATCATCTCACTCTCTCCCTCCCTCTCTCTCTTAGATATACACATTTTTTTGGTGACACTCTCTCTCTCTCTCTCTCTCTCTCTCTCACACACACACACACACACACACACAAACACACACACACACGTGCGAGTGGTGTTAATTTATGGAGCTCTCTCAAGCAAGCCTCAAGGAACATCGGCAGCTCCCCTTTGTTGTTGCATATCCATAGTGCCAATGTGAGGATAGGCCGACACATGACAAGGCTATTTGCTCCTAAAAATTTAAAGATGAATAAAGAATAAGATAGATTTACTTTTGAAAGATGGTATGATGTTATTACGATAATTTTATTTCTTTGCCAATACCATATTTTCTTGAAATAACATGAATATTTTAAAGTGCTAGTTGAGTGAGAAAGGCTAAGCAAAGCTATAGCTTTGAGCCTTGACCCTTGTTAACAGAAAAGACTCTACGATGCAAAAGAAAAAAAAAGTTCAAATTATTAAAAATTTTGTCCGCTGAATTGTCACATATGCTTAGATTCTAAGAAGATTCTATATATTTAAGAGGGTTATAAACAAGAACAACAATGAACCATGAGGTCACTGATGGAGGGTTAGGAATGAATCTTTGGTCACAAGAATACTTCGTCTAAACTTGTTTGAAGCCCATGGGTGAGAAGCTACAAGAGTATGTAAGAGTAAAAGATGCTTATAAGTTCCTATATTAGGCACATGAATAGTTAAAAGTTAAGAACCTATGCATTCAAGAACTATATTATAAACATAGTGTTAGTTATGTTACTTGTACTCTACTTTTGTCTTCATTATCACCACTCTAACTTTTTCTTTACAAAAATGACTCCATAGGCTAGGCACATCAACATCGTTTACAAGATATGAAAGACACAGCTGGCTTGTAAATTGTATTAAATCACAAGCCTTTTATATTGCTTGGCATCATATTACGTCTATCAACAAGCATATTGTATGGAACATAGAATAGTGCACAACGTACAAGGCTTTCATGGATATTACTATGGACCCATGATTATGGACCCATTGGCATGGGTGGGGTGATCAAACCCAATTGCAAGTCGGAAGAATGAAGAGTGTGAGGATTTTGGTGGTCAGTTGAGGAACTTTGATTTAAGGGTAAAACCCTTAAATCAAAGGGTGAAACCCTTTATTTAAGGATATCAAAACTCAAAACTAAAGTCCTTCAATCTTAGTTCACAATTCACTCTTTTGAACACTGTCTGAGACTTCAATAATGAGCTCCTTTTGGTCACTCTAGGGTTTAATTCTTGGATTAATGGGTTTCGTCGTGGATCAATTGGGGCTCAAAGTCGGAGAGGAATGCGGGTGAGAAAAGTAAAAGGAATGCTTTTCTTTTGCACAACTTGTTTGCATCACACACTTATCTATTTTGCAAATGAGTTCTCATTCTACATGAGATCCTTGGAAAATTTCCTTCTTCCATAGGATTAAATTTTCTTTGTTTATTTTTTTTCAAACTCACAATTTTGAGTGGAAAAATATATTAAAAGCAAAAAAATTTACAATGAAAGCCATGCTCCGAGCAAGCCATGACATCTATCAACAACCACATTCCAAAAAGCCAGATACACCATTTGATAAATGGTGCCACCCTGAAGTTGTGTGTTCAATTGTTATGGAAGCCACCCAAAGCAAATAAACTACGAATTCCTTCTTCCATGGGATTAGTTTTCTTTTGTTTTAAACTCTCTACATCTTTCAAAAAAAAAATCCTTTTTTTTGTGCAAAACTCACAATTGTGAGTGGATTATATTAACAACCCAAAAGAATTACAATGCTCGTGTCGAGCCATGACATCTTCCAACAACCATCTATACATCGGTTACTAGGGGGCCCACCCCAAGACAAAGGTAAAACACTTGGCTAGATAAGGAGCATACACTTACCCATGTGGTTCCGATATTACTGCATTCACAACCTTGTTCCACTCTTCAGAGTTCTTGTTAGGCCAAGGGCCACCCCGGAGGTCAAGGACCGGCCCAAGGGCCAACTTCCAATGGAGATAGGGTCCTAGGGGCAAGGCCTATAAAGAGAGGTTGGGCGTAGGATCAAGGCAAGGCAATACCAGGGCCTTTCACTGGTATCAGAGCTATTTTGGTAAGAGGGTCATGGACCTTTCATGCAAGTTTGCATGCTCATGCAAAAGAAGGCGTGGAGCAAGGGCATGTAGATGATCTCCTGCTAGGCAAGGAGGGCAAAGCTAAAACGTCGTGTGCAAAGCAACTTGCGGCGAGGGGGAAACGAAGGCGACCATCGTCAAACACCGCAAGGGCGGGCTCAAACGGAGCGCGAGACTGGGGGGAAGGAGCTCTTGACACATCATCGCAGTGAATAGAGAAACATGGCATCATCTCTCTCTCTCTCTCTCTCTCTCTCTCTCTCCGGCTTTGATGTGCCATCGCCAAGCTTTTAAACATCTTTTTTTCACACAAGGCGCCCAAAGGCCAAGGACCTTTTGAATTTAGGGTAGGTGCCCACGGACATAATTTCCCCCTTATCTCATCAGGTAGTGCAAAAAATCAAGCTGCATCTTGACAAGGGTTCGGCAAGCCATCGATTTGCTGTAGTTGCACAAATTTGGCGTTACAACATTCAAAAGCTTCCACTTTTGAAGTCTTAAAGCGGGCTTGCAAATTGGGCAACAACAACTGACTTAGAGCTTTCATACAATCACGGATCCAAGAACGGCTTGGAATTCGGGTTCAATTATTCACACATTCAAGCACGCTTGATTTTTGGGCAATCTTACATCTCTAAACTGAGGTTGCGGGCATAGTTAGCCGGCTAATTACATGCATCTGGCTACAAGATTTTTGAAATCCAGGTATTCTTCTTTTTCTTCCTATCACTGCACAATTGCCATGGATTCAAATATCAAAATGACTTTTGATTTTGAGCACCATATGCCCAATCTTCCCAATGATGGCTTGCGATCGGATACTCTCATGGAGGGTACATGAGAAGCTATGAGAGGAGATGACGCTTAGTATTCAAGAATTTCAAGCACTTAAAGCACTGATGGAAAAGAAATTTGCATCACTAAATAAAAATGTTAGTAAAATATCCACTTCAGTGGTACAATTTATGCAACAGCAAGCCAAGGGCCCTGTTGACACACACAAGCATGAGCACGTAGCCGATCAGGGGCAGGGTCCTCCTAGTCAGGAACAAGGTCCCCCTCCAGATTCTTTGCACTCTCTCACTCCGAAGGAGGTGGACGAGTTGTTGAAAAATACAAAGCCACCAACTTTTAAGGGAGAGAAACGAGAGTGCAATAAGGATGCAGTGAACATCTTTCTCAGCAAGTGGGAAGGGATTCACGACTTACGGCGTACTCCGGATGCAGTCAGGGCACTGCAAACAATCTAACTCTGGAAAGCAAGGCCTATAAATGGTGGATGTCTCTCAAGGAGAAGAACATCATACCACAGACTTGGGCAACCTTTGAGGTTGTATTTAGAAAAGAGTCTCTACCCACGAATGAGGCAGATAGAAATTGGATGGCTTGGGACATTTGTTCCATGCGCCAACATAAATCATTTCTTGAATATATCTCGCACTATTAGGATGTTATCCTCAAGTTGGAAGGGTTAGACACTTTTCAACAAGTATGTGGGTTCATCTACAATCGGACGCCAGAGCTTAAGAAGCACATCAAGATTCAGGACCCCAAAACACTTGAGGAGGCTATAGTGCAAGCTCACATTCAAGATGATCTAGATGATAAGAAACCATACAGTACTCACGTGCCTAGTAATACACATGGTAATACACGCACACAACATGGGCACAATAAAAGGAAGTTTGTAGTAGCCAACTTAGAGGCGGCTACTAGGCCCAAGGGGTCTTGAGGGCCTCTCTCTACATAAGAGTTTGAGAGGCTAAAAAAGAGAAATTATGTTTTCAATGCTTAGGAAGCAGCCGTGGCAAAAAGGATTTTCCCAACAGGAAATCTGCTGCTCAGGACAAGGAGAAAGCAGTGCACATGGTACAGTTGTTGCCTCTTGAGTCATCCTCATGTTTCACCATGGTGGAGGTAACACACAAGGAGGTGGTGCATGAATGTTGTATAGCAGCTTCCATGTGGCAATAAACCTTCAGTCCACATGAGCTAGTGTATATGCACGAATCTATTCAAGGGCACAAGGTGCGCATCTCGGTAGATGATGGTGCTACTCACAATTTCATTAACTATGGGTTAGTGAAAAGGCTCAAATTGCCCCAAACTTCGAGTTTCCACCGTTATACAAGGTAGAGATACTCAAGTGAGAGTTGAAACGTTGAAAATTCAAGGGTATTCCACATCCTTGGATTTCCAGGTTATGAACATGGAGAGGGCAGATGTGGTACTTGGTCGAGAATGGCCGCATGCTTCTCTCTCTTCTCTTCTAGCAATGGCTACTACTCTCTCCTCGACAAGAAAAAGTTGCTAGTTAGTTAAAAGATTTTTTGATTGAATTTCAAGATGTTTTTCCTAATGATTTACCACCAAACTTATCGTCGACATGATATGTGCAAAATAGCATAGACGTGGTTGCAGACAGTAAAACAGTTAGTCTACCACCCTACAGAATGAGTCATTGTGAGGTTGTTGAGGTGGAACGTTAGCTTGCTCACTATCTTAGCAGAGGGTTTAATCAACCAAGTTCTTCACCATGGGCTTCTCATATCCTATTGGTGAAGAAAAAGGATGGTAGCATGCGCATGTGCATCAACTACCGTGATTTAAATACGATAACTATTAAGAACAAGTACCCATTACACGAATGGATGAGTTGTTTGACAAGCTCATTCATGCTCATATCTTCACAAAGATAGACTTGCGGTCAGGATATCACCAAGTACGCATTTGACTTGCTGATATACCTAAAACTGCATTCCGAACAAGGTTTGGAAATTATGAATTTTTGGTCATGCCCTTTGGGTTAACCAATGCACTTGCAATTTTCATGACACTAATGGATAGTGTTTTACGACCATATTTAGGCAAGTTTATTATTGTTTTCCTCCATGACATTCTTGTGTACAGTGCCTCTGAAGAAGAGCACTTACAACATCTGAGTAAGGTGTTTGAATTGCTACGAGCAAACAAGTTATATGCCAAAGAGTTGAAATGTGATTTTCTAAAGGAAAAAATTCACTATCTAGGACATGTTATCTCAGCTATTGAATTGCACATGGATAAATCCAAAGTGGATGCCATTTGGAGGTGGCCTTCTCTCAAAAATCTGGAAGAGTTACAAATTTTCTTGGGATTTGCAGGTTTTTATCGAAGGTTCGTAAAAAACTATGCTCATATTATTGTACCAATGAAAGCCAAGGGGAAAATCTTTCAATGGGGTGCCGCTCAACAACAAAGTTTTGATATGGTGAAGGACGCATTACCTACAACTCCTATTCTAGCTATTGTGGATCCTTTGAAGCCATTCGTTTTGGAAGCGGATGCCAGTAACCGTGCTATTAAAGCAGTCCTTCTACAAAAGGGAAGGCCAATTGCATTTGAAAGCAAGAAGCTTGATTCAACACAGCATAATTATTTCACTTATGAACACAAACTCTATGCAATAATGTCTACCTTGAAGAAATGGAGGCATTATTTGCATGGAGCTCAGTTTGAGATTGTGTTTGACCATGAAAGCATAAAATGGTTTACACAACAAACTGACTTGAAGGGTCAAAAGGCTAGGTGGGTTGAGATTCTTTAGGAGTATGATGCAAAGCTTCGGTATCGTAAAGGACGATACAATGTGGTAGCCGATGCTTTTAGTCGTATGCTTGAGATCAGCTCTCTTCTATTCACGGAACTTTGAAGTGAGTTTTTGGATTCTTTGAAGGGCAAATATGAGCATGATGAAGCATACTCCAAAGTGTGGAGGCATGTGAAAATGAGAGATCCTTCTCACCCCAATGTTGGTAGTGTTTTGTTAACCTTCATACCCAATTTTCCTCCGTCGAGTGATAAACTGCAAAGATGGAAAAAAATTTCCATCAATAATGGGTACTTACTCCACAAGGGGAGAGTTTGTGTACTGACGTACGCGGACATTCGGCGCCAAATTCTTTATGAATGTCTAAAGAGTTAACCAATTGCTAAGGATATGCTATGAGCATACATTAGCAAGAAACAAACAGACTGGGAAGAGTATTTACCTCTTCTTGAGTTTACTTACAAGAGTGCTAAGCATGTCACGATTGGTTTTAGTCCTTTCATGCTAATGTACGGTTTTCAGGATTGGCAATTGAAAAACTCCAGCATGTTAAGGTTTTTATCCAAGACCATATGGATATGTTGAAAATCGCTCGTCAGAATGTCCAACAAGCATAGGATCAATATAAGAAGTATGTTGACGAGAAACGTCGGCAAGCTACCTTCAAGGAAGGGCAAGTTACCTTCAAGAAAGGGGAAGAGGTATTTTTGTGTGTGCTAGAGCATTCATAAAGTCTGAAGACTAGGCCAACACCTAAACTATCTCCAAGATATTGTGGGCCTTTCAAGATACTCAAGTGAGTGGGTGATCGAGCTTACAAACTATCATTACCAACACAATCTCATATTCATCCAATATTTTATGTAAGTCATTTACAAAAACTCTTGCATGGGGACGACAATGTTATTGACCAACATATTTTGCTCGATTTTGTTGAACCTCCTACCCAACCGCATGAACCTAAATGTATTTTGGACTATCATGATTTAAGTATGCGACATCATGTACCTCGTCAAGCTTTAGTCAAGTGGAAAGATCGACCTGAAAAATGTACCACTTGGGGAAACATTAGTGTTCTTAAGAAGAAGTTTCCCACTTTTGTTTTTTAGGACAAAAACACTTCTCCAAGGGGGGAGTAATATCAGGCCAAGGGCCACCATGGAGGTCAAGGACTGGGCCAAGGGTCCGCTACCAATGGAGACATGATCCTAGGGGCAAGGCCTATAGAGGGAGGTTGGGCGGAGGATCAAGGCAAGGCAGTCCCAGGGCCTTTCAGTTCCTCCGTTTCCCAATGGCTATAATTGCTTCCTTTCTTCCTTGGATGATCTCCGTGAACCTGGCTATTTCAATGATGTTTTCAAATAGTTGAAAATTCTTGGCCTTCCAGACGTGTTTAAAGTAACAGAACCTGACGATTTTTGTATTGATTAGAATTGGTTGGCTCATGAACACCTTCCCACTCAAAAAAAGATCGTTCTTGGAGAACCCCATCTTCCATGTCTTTTGAACCCACTTGCATATCTTTCCTGCGAGGCCACATATCCCCATGTAATCCTTGAAAAGGTGGGGGAGGTCCTAAGGGTGTTTTGATTTTACCCACTACTATAGAGTTAAAACTAATGAGCAACACTTTGAATTTACTATAATTTTGTCTTCTCATGAATAGAGCAAACAATACTAGAATTTAGGGTTGCTCTATATAATAATTTCTATATTCCTTTCATAAGGGTGTTATCTGAGCTCTAGCCACATACAATTTTGATCTACACGTAGATGCATACCATAGGATCTCTCTCTCTCTCTCTCTCTCTCTCTCTCTCTCTCTCTCTCTCTCTCACAGACACACACACACACACACACACACACACACACACACACCCCATGGATGTATCCCTATCACACAACACTATCCACATGGGTTCCTAATGTTTTAAGATATCTTATATTGATCTTCTTGGCTAACCACATGACCCATTTTCATTCCACCATGACCGCGTTGTTGTGTATCATGCAAGAGCACTATGTAAGTTTTTGTAAGCTACAATACTTGAGAACAAATTTTCCCCTAGCAAAGCCAAAGAAATAAAAGAATATTCAACACAAAAAATACCGCATCTATAGGACTTAAGTTCCTCATATTTGAGTAACACCCTATAATGACGTTCTTTGGATACCATACTATTGATCATCTGGTCATTTAAGGGATTGTTTGAAGCCAATGTGAAGGGGAGGAAACCTCAAAACGGGTGAGACACGTAGCCAATCGTGCACACATTGGAGTAGGTGGAAGGGTAATTTAAGTCCTTAAAGGGACTTCCCTTTCTTCGAAACGTACAACACTCTTTGGTCTAGAGCGATTGAATCAAGTAAAACACTCTACCAAAAGGATGTGGGTTCAATTCGTAGGAAACCTCAGAACGGATGAGACACATAGCCAATCATGCTGCACACATCAGAGTAGGCGGAAGGGTAATTTAAGTCCTTAAAGGGACCACCCTTTCGTCAAAACGCACAACACTCTTTGGTCTAGAGCGATTGAACTAAGTTAAACACTCTACCAAAAGAATGTGGATTCAATTTGCAGGAAACCTCAGAACAGGTGAGACACGTAGCCAATCATGCACACATTGGAGTAGGTAAAAGGGTAATTTAAGTCCTTAAAGGGACTGCCCTTTCGCCAAAATGCACAATACTCTTTGGTCTAGAGCGATTGAACTAAGTTAAACACTCTACCAAAAAAAAGTAGCTAAATTTTTTTGGCCTACTAAAGGCCTTTGTATCCATATGGGTGAAGGTAGTTCATTTCTAGTTGTTTGACATGTGTCCCTCTAGAAAGCTTTAGAAGTCTTGAAGAGAAAGACATCATGTCATTTCAAATACTATTTCCCAAAGTTTCACTAAAAGTAAGTGTATAATTAAGAGTATTTGGTTTTTTGAACCCCAAATTTGAGACGAATTTAATCAACCAATGTTTTCTACTTTTTTGAATTAAGACAATATAAAAAAATCTACTTCCTTTTTTAGTTTTAGGTTTTATAAGACCATAATTCTAGGGTTTTTTTGAGCATTGTTAGACTATTGCGAGATCCATGGTGCTACCAGCGACCATCTTTGAGAGAGAGAGAGAGAGAGAGAGAGAGAGAGAGAGAGAGAGAGAGAGAGAGATATGAAAGGGCCATTCTAATTTGTACCAAGAAAAACTCATAAACTAATGTCTTCATGAGACCTTGAGTGTGAGCACACTTGGTTGTACATTTGCTAGCCTTGTGCCACCTCATGTGTGTGCATGGACTGTAGGCCCTATTGCAGGTTGTGTAGTGCATGCATGGATGATAGTAGCAGCCTGAAGTGCGTCAATTGCCTGCGGTAGCAACCTAAAGTGTTGGATGGTACCCATGTCACCAAAATTTTGCATTTTTAGGTTGTGGTATTTGGAGAGAGAGAGAGAGAGAGAGAGAGAGAGAGAGAGAGAGAGAGAGAGAGAGATTGGATTATCATCCATAGAGGTCAAATATGACCCATGGGATTGCAAAACATTACAACGACTGCTTCAAAGTGAAGACATGTGATACATATCAGTTAAGGACTAAGGGTCCATCAAGAGGATTAAAAAGAAAGAACAAAACATAAGGAGGGGCAGGTGATGGGTGAGCCTCTTTGGGAGTTCGAAACTTCTGGATGATGGCTTTACCTCCTTGATAGACTGCCCATTTGCCTTGTTCTGAGCTTGATATATATTCTTAACCTCGCCCTTTTTATGCTTGAGTGGATTCAATGTCAGCTCCTTGGTCATCCAAAACTTTGCTCCCTTGAGGAGGCAGGATTGGCAGAGCAGCTAGCTCCGTTGTCACACAAGTCTTCACTTTAGCAAAGGCTTGGCTGCCGATTGAGCTTGGGTAACCTTTGCATCAACTTCCTTTACCTTGTCTGAGGCGAGATCAATCATTTAGTCAAAGCGTGCCTCTAACTTGTTGATGCTAGTTTTGAGTTCACGATTTTCTTCCATAACTTGATCGAGATTTGTTTGAAGCTGGGCAATGCGATCAAGCTTGCTAGGAGCTGCTAGCATCGCTGCGAAGCTAGGCCATGCTCTTGTGGGGGTCTTTAGGGTAGTTATCCTTAGCTTGGAGAGATCTACAGACTTGATCCACTCTTCTGCTGGAAATAAACTACGAAGCCCTGATCTTCTGTGAAACCCTGAACCTTAGCAACTATGAACCTCTGGACCTTAGCATATAGAAAAGTGATGATTGCACCAAACTGCTGTGAGAGTAGCGAGCATCAACATTAAATAGCGAGCCAGATCAACGAGTAGCAACACTAAAGTAGCTAGAGCGATGAGCTTACTGTGTAAAGCCCATGACAACGAAATATTGTTGTCACAAAAGACGCAGATCTTATTGTTGTGTCACCAAACACTTGGTCCTCATCAAGAGTCGGACACGTGTGTATGAGCTGGGGTGGGGTGGGGGTGTACCTGGGCCTTAATGCCCCCACATGTTTGTCCCTTGCCTTGTAGGAGACTACGTTAAATGGTGGAAGAGAGCCTAGGGTTCGTACACACACACACACACATAGAGAGAGAGAGAGAGAGAGAGAGAGAGAGAGAGAGAGAGAGAGAGAGAGAGAGAGAGAGAGAGAGAGAGAGAGAGAGAGAGGTCACATATAGCACGGAGCAAGAAGTGCTCAACGCGATTGCAATCCTGCAGACAATGTTAAACTCTTTTGGTACACTTTGACTACATGTATCATGGCATTGATGCTATTTCAAATCATGAGCTAAAAATACCAGGTGGAAATCAAATCATAGCACTGTCCTATGAGCTTACAATGGATTCATTAGAGAGAGAGAGAGAGAGAGAGAGAGAGAGAGAGAGAGAGAGAGAGAGAGAGAGAGAAGAATTTTTTGAAAATGTCAATGGGCTATTTTTAGCACAAGCTTCACCAAAGCTTCCACCAAATTTGTATGTATTAATAGCATGTGTTGGTGGGAAGCAGAGAGTGGTAGTGGCCCCTGAAGTAGGTTGCAAGAGCAAAGGCTCCAATAACATTCTTGCAAGTGCAACATTTTAGATGGATATGAAAATTCTTTGCCTATCTTTTGGAAGAATATGAGCCCTTGAAATCCTTCTTTTTGGGGTTTTGGCCATACAATTGTGAGTAGAAGTGTTGTATTAACACAAAAAAGAATGTACACAAAGCACAGTCAATGCCTTGAGGAGTCAAAATCCTAACATTGAGCACATTGTGCATAGAGATTATATATGGTGTGTTAAGCACATCACGAGCGTGTGTGGAGCACCCAACATCAATCTGACATGCCTCGTGAAATTTTCACATGTTACTTTTTCATAGAACATTGTCCCCAATTTCAATTTCCGCTTTTAATTAGATGAAAATCTACCATTTCCTTCACAACAAGCTTTTGATTTTGCTTGGGCTTCACAAATTAATTAGGTGAGCAAGTATTAAGAAAAAATCACTTCGTTACTTGTGATCATATTGATTATATGATCAATAGGGAAAACAACTATTGATCCTTTATTGAAAAACATGGATATGATGCCTTCACTAGTATGAACAACAACTCATTCAAAGGTGTTTTGAGATTATTGGAGCATTGTAATATTCATTAGTTCAATGTGCTTGTGGGAAAGAAGCTCTCGAAGAGAACCTTTCAATATTCTCCTCATCTATTAGATTGTGGAGGGTTCTCCATCATTTTAAAGAGAGGTTCGAAACAAAGGCACATGCATGCTTTCCTTACCAGTTGTAGGAATATATATGAATCAAACCACTCTCTCTCTCTCTCTCTCTCTCTCTCTCTCTCCCCCAAAAGCACTCATGTGGAGGTGGTGAAAGACCACAAAAGCTAGCATCTCTAGGTTTTTTGAGGATAGTATGCAAGCTACTTATGTTAGTTCTATTTTTGGAGGTCCTCCTTTAGGGTTGCCTGTATCTTCTATATTCGATTACAATGGGTCTATGGAGAAGCTAGGTCACATATGCAACGTGCTCTAGTCCATTGCCCAGTTGCCTTCACTAGAGGTCCTCCTTAGGGTCGCGTGCATCTTCTATATTCGGTTACAATGGGTCTATGGGGAAGCTAAGTCACATATGCACTGTGCTCTAGTCCATTGCCTAGTTGCCTTCACTAGTGGTTGGGAATCTATTGTGAGTGAATGCAAGAGATTAACGTGAAAACGTTTAAAAAGCTTGTTATTTTCTACTTTGGTAGCGCCAACTGCAATCGTTGAGCTTACAATGGATTCATTAGAGAGAGAGAGAGAGAGAGAGAGAGAGAGAGAGAGAGAGAGAGAGAGAGAGAGGAATTTTTTGAAAATGTCAATGGGCTATTTTTAGCACAAGCTTCACCAAAGCTTCCACCAAATTTGTATGTATTAATAGCATGTGTTGGTGGGAAGCAGAGAGTGGTAGTGGCCCCTGAAGTAGGTTGCAAGAGCAAAGGCTCCAATAACATTCTTGCAAGTGCAACATTTTAGATGGATATGAAAATTCTTTGCCTATCTTTTGGAAGAATAGGAGCCCTTGAAATCCTTTTTTTTGGGGTTTTGGCCATACAATTGTGAGTAGAAGTGTTGTATTAACACAAAAAAGAATGTACACAAAGCACAGTCAATGCCTTGAGGAGTCAAAATCCTAACATTGAGCACATTGTGCATAGAGATTATATATGGTGTGTTAAGCACATCACGAGCGTGTGTGGAGCACCCAACATCAATCTGACATGCCTCGTGAAATTTTCACATGTTTCTTTTTCATAGAACATTGTCCCCAATTTCAATTTCCGCTTTTAATTAGATGAAAATCTACCATTTCCTTCACAACAAGCTTTTGATTTTGCTTGGGCTTCACAAATTAATTAGGTGAGCAAGTATTAAGAAAAAATCACTTCGTTACTTGTGATCATATTGATTATATGATCAATAGGGAAAACAACTATTGATCCTTTATTGAAAAACATGGATATGATGCCTTCACTAGTATGAACAACAACTCATTCAAAGGTGTTTTGAGATTATTGGAGCATTGTAATATTCATTAGTTCAATGTGCTTGCGGGAAAGAAGCTCTCTAAGAGAACCTTTCAATATTCTCCTCATCTATTAGATTGTGGAGGGTTCTCCATCATTTTAAAGAGAGGTTCGAAACAAAGGCACATGCATGCTTTCCTTACCAGTTGTAGGAATATATATGAATCAAACCACTCTCTCTCTCTCTCTCTCTCTCTCCCCCCAAAAGCACTCATGTGGAGGTGGTGAAAGACCACAAAAGCTAGCATCTCTAGGTTTTTTGAGGATAGTATGCAAGCTACTTATGTTAGTTCTATTTTTGGAGGTCCTCCTTTAGGGTTGCCTGTATCTTCTATATTCGATTACAATGGGTCTATGGAGAAGCTAGGTCACATATGCAACGTGCTCTAGTCCATTGCCCAGTTGCCTTCACTAGAGGTCCTCCTTAGGGTCGCGTGCATCTTCTATATTCGGTTACAATGGGTCTATGGGGAAGCTAAGTCACATATGCACTGTGCTCTAGTCCATTGCCTAGTTGCCTTCACTAGTGGTTGGGAATCTATTGTGAGTGAATGCAAGAGATTAACGTGAAAACGTTTAAAAAGCTTGTTATTTTCTACTTTG
This sequence comes from Adiantum capillus-veneris, assembly GCF_014529385.1. Classification (NCBI taxonomy): domain Eukaryota; kingdom Viridiplantae; phylum Streptophyta; class Polypodiopsida; order Polypodiales; family Pteridaceae; genus Adiantum; species Adiantum capillus-veneris. The sequence continues at coordinate 110,053,799 of NC_140934.1, read as the reverse complement.
GTAGCGCCAACTGCAATCGTTGAGCCTTTTGGGATGTCATCTGTTGGTCAATGCTTGTGGGAGCTATTGACCAATACTTTGACCACACTCTTGAGATCATGTGGGACTAGCGGCTTCGGTTAGATGCAAGAAGCACAATGCTAATGGGACCTGGCCCTTGGGGGCAAGGGAATAAAGTAAACTTTAGGGGTTGAAAACTTAAGGTTGAAGGTAGTTAGTTGTTGCTACATGGGAGGAAGCAAGGTAGGTCCGAGGTTGACTTATATAATGAGTAACATCTATGCTGATGCTAGGAGAGTCCAGGCTGGTGGGGGGAAGTTCACAATCTTTGCACACTCGATGGAAGGTGGTGGTGGCCTGTGGGGGCAAGCATATAGTAAATGTAGAAGCCTAGAAGGCAAGAGGATCTCAAAGAGTAGACGAAAAGGAAAACAGGAAATTCAAGGCTCTCTCTCTACCGGATAGAAATTAAGGACTAGAAGGCTAAGATAGTGCAGGTCATGATGATGGACCACGGGCCCAAATGTCCCTACCCGGGCCTACCTTCTAAGCTGTCAATCAAATTTCACACTGTGTGCGTGCTTACCGTGCCAGGAAACTACATCACTCTCTTCTCAAGAGAGAGGACGAAGACCTTGGGCCTCCAAAGAAGATACTTCTCCTTCCATGCTCGCCATAGCCTGCCCTACCTGCTCCCTTTGCATGCATTTCTGCTCAAGCCCGCCATCGCTCGCCTTCCCGCATCTTTGACCCTCAGCTGTCCACCCAGCTTTAACTTCGATCTTGCCATCGCTGTGGCCTGGGCTTCACCTAGCGGAAAGTCATTTCTTGTTTCCTAGCTCGACTCATCGCTCGAATTTATTTTCAGGAGCTCATCACTTCCCAGCAAGTGCTCTCAAACATCGTAGCTCCGCAGCTTCAGGTTCCTTGACTGGGAGGTGGACGTATACCCCTGCGAGCTTGCACTGCGAAAACTAGCTAGTTTTATGCAGCAGCTGTTGAGTATCGAAATTTCTACCTTCATCAGCTGAATTTAGCTCTCCGTCTTCACTTTCAGAAAGTCTTGAGCAGGTACGAACCTTGGTAATTTTTGTAGAGACATCTGTTTGCTCAACGGTCTCGTGTATTGAGGAAATTGAGCGATTGGGATCCTTTTAAAGTACTGAAAATCTTGAGTCAGTTGTTGCAGAGATTTAAGCAAAGCCAAGATTTTTTTTGCAGTTGCTGAAAGTAGATTGTTGGGATTCAATTCTGAGGAACTCATGAAAACAGAAACCTGCTATGAAACATGAATCAGATAGCTTGATGATCGTCTTGTTCTGCTGTTGCTTTTCCCCAATGTCTGCAGAAAGTTCACAAGTTTCAGTGCCATTACTGCAGCCAGTTTGGGGCATTTTTTTTGGCACAATGCTTGTCTAGATATTTACACTGGGGCACCTGTCTCGTCATTACATTGTTGCAGGATTCTAAACTCTCTATGCAAATGTGATTGGATTCAAACTTTTGATGCTGATGAATCTGAATCCTGGATACCTTGTTGTCCATAATTTTAAAGAGCTGGCACCACAACGAGCATGATATGTTCTACTGAGAACTTAAAAAGCAGCTGATCATAGGAGGGGACCTGCAGTTCCATATTGTATGCTTATGGCCTTAAGATTAGATGCATTTGCAATTGTCAAGGTGACTATAGCTGGCCTGGAAGATCATCTCTTATTACTCTTCAAGTTTTTCCCCTGGCTCGGCAAATGAAGAAAGAGTAGTTATTTAAGCAGGGGAGCTTGAGTTCAAAAGGTGAGCTCCTGAGAGGAAGCTTGATGTAAGTATGCTATGTAACAGATAATAATGCTGTTTGATTCTTCGTTCAATGTTCTAGCATCTTCTTACCAACATGAAGATACCTTTCGCACTGGTATGCCCTATTATGGGCTGGTCTAGGGCCGATTTTATCCCTATGGCTTGTCAAAGCATTGCTAAAACAATTCGGGAATTGAAAACCTTGGACTATGGCTGCACTATACCTTCCCTTGAAGCTTTGGTGCTTTTGATGCAGGGCTACTCAAAATGTAGATGCAAACCTGCAATAGCCCAGTTGTGGCTGGGGTCTACGAATTTGGGATGGGGCAGATCAAACATTATTTTCAAGGCACCAAAATATAAATTAATAGAAGACTCCTAGTAGGAGAGGTGAGACTCTTATCTGGCCAATGCTTGTGTTACATGCTTTCCTTCAACTGGCTTCTTTTGGGCTCAGCTCTGAATTTTGGCTCCTGCAACCATTGGTCCCCCAAATGACAGTCTATATCTCCTTTTAATTCTCACTTATGGGCGTAGAGGGCCATATCTGTAATTGGAAGCCATCACGTACCAGCAAGAAGACTAAGTGGAGAGACTTTAACACAATTGGAGCAATTCTACAAACAATTCCATATACTTGAACTGAAAGATAACATGGAACACATTCAACTTATAGGCCCTTGGCCATCGAAAGCAATTGTTTTTAATAACCCACTCCCAAAAGCTCAAAGCTTTTAATAATTGGCACTCAAAAGCCTATAAGTACAATGCTTTAAATTGCCTCCAAAATCTCAAACACCAAACTGCCACGGTAGCAACTTACGTATGCGCCTCATTTTTAGCCGCAAAATGCAAAATTTTGTAGTTTTTCATGCTAGTCTTGTTAGAGTTTCATCTTCTGTCCGGTGATGGCTATGGTATCTCCTAGGACCAATTTAGGGAGTGGGGGACTGTTTTGTGGATGTCCCTGGCCGTATTTGAGGTAGATGTTCATTCTCTGGTAGTACAAGCCATGTATTTACCCACCTGGTACGTTGGCATGAGGCAAGACCCCTGCACCTAGGATTTGCTTGGCAAGTTTTCTACAATTTTCTATGAACTTATCCGGCCGCAAATCATATTTGGTCTTCTGGACCAGTTAATTAGCATTTTGAGCTGATGTAGCATTTTTATCAAGGCGCCCTCCCTTTTCTGGGTTGTGGGGTTTTAGGTGTGGGTTGGGCAATTGGGGAGGGTCCCTATTTAGGGTACCGTGTGTCCTATTGTATATCTATTCCTGAGTTTTCCTTGCGTGTAGGTGCTGCTCCCCTTGGGCCGTTTGTGGTTGGAGGGAGATTCGAAGGAGTTTTGTCAGGGTAGACCCAGAGCAGGTGGCTGCCGGTGTTCGTGAAGAGATTTGCTCTGTCAAAGTCGACGAGGCGGAAGCGTAGAGCAATGGAGAGAATGTAACAAACTTGGACACCCAAGTGTAGATTCTGTCGCAACACAAAAGAGATTCACTTCAAAGCACTTCACAATACAAGAGTCGACATGGCCTGGCGTAGTTCTGTGTCAAGAGAGATTGGGCCCAAAGACTGGCGTCCCTTTCGGTATTTCTTTTTATATTAATCTTTGAGCAAAGTACAACTCCCGCAGGTGCTCGCTCTCAAACTCTGCATCCAGATGCTCTTAGAAGTGAGACCCTTGGGTCATTTATAAACATTACAAGGGATGCTAAAAACAGAGCCCCAAAAGCGTTAAAACTCAAAGCAATTGAGTCCCAAAAGCTTCAATCTCAAAATTTGCCAGCAAAAAGCAGCAACGCAATTTCCGTATAGCTGCCACGTCAGCATGTCAACGCAAAAAGCGAGCGTCCGTACAGTGCAACGGCAGCAGCTCCGTACACTGCCCACGTCAGTAGTCCGTACAGTCTCTGTCCGTACGTTGTCCACGTCAGCAGTCAGCTTGGTCATGCCACGTTATCAGTTTGTGACATACCCCCCTCTTGAAAGAATGGTATTTGCCCTCGATTACGCCTGCAAACAGATAGAGGCCATAAACCGTTTCAACAGACACTAACTCTTAGTACCGACGCTCTAGACACGACACATCTAGCACTTTTACGAAGACGACAGTCACATCGTTGCACATGACATCACATGACAAATCAATCACAGAAAAAGTCATTCCAAATCTCAGAATATGACTACAAGCAACGTATTTTGTAACTGCATATAGATCCATCCCGGACCTCACTGATGCTGGATTAACTAATCCTTATTGGGATAGGAGATACTCGTTCTTGAACATATTTTGGCACACAAGGAAAGAAAGATGAAAGGTAAAGTGATTCGGCGGTTCTTGGTTAAATTCAAGAAATTTTCGACATTAGATGCGAAGTGGATGGAGGAGGAGGACCTAGCACCTTGAAGCATTCGGTTTAGCTACGTCTACTCCGATAGATCCCGCAGATCAACAAGGTTGAATTTGATATAGAGGGATTGCACAAGAGGGGAATCACTCCGCTCCTTTGTCACGGATTACCTGGATTGAATAGAGTAGTCATTGATGTCCCCTTTGGGTTTCAAGGATATTGTTGGACTGACATTATTCTACTGTATGACTTTATGAAATGCAATTCCCGAAATTGAACATGATTGATTTGTACTCTCTCACTTGTTTGAGTGCAAGAATTGAAAGACGAAATGACTGCAGCATTTCAGTCTCATAAATCTCTATTGATCTCTTCCACTACGGATTGCTCATCAGACTCCCCATCAACTGACACCTCACCTTTAAAAGGTTTCAAGAGACTAACACGGAATGTATTGTGAATCTTCCAAGTATCGGGTAGCTTGAGTCGAAAGGAGACATCATTTATCTTTTCTTTAATCTGGAAAGGGTCATAATACCTCATGCTAAGCTTTGGAAAAAGCCGCTCCTTTCCCTTTCGTTTCCTTAGGCATGCCTTCTCAAAATGTAAGAGCACCCAATCGTCTTCCTTTAGTTTCAAGTCTCTTCGATGTCGATCAGCTGCCTTCTTATGTCGTTCTTGAGACTTCTCTATAGCCTCACTGACTTTGGCAAAAGCAGCGTCCAAGCCCCTCACGCACTGGTCAGCTTCAAAAATCTTGTCTTTAGTGCTGAGAAAGGGTGGAACCTTCTAAGCACCTTCAATTATCTCAAATGGCACATTCCCCGTCGAAGAGTGAATCGTGTTATTGTAGGAAAATTCCACCAAAGGCAATTTTTTTTCCCATTGAGTCTTGTGATCGGCGATGTAAGACTTCAATAAATCCAAAACAACTGAATTTGCGATCTCAGATTGCCCATTTGTCTGCGGGTGGAATGATGACGAGAACTGTAACCGCGTGCCAATGTTCTCCCAAATAGCCCTCCAAAACAAACTTGTGAATCGGGAATCTCTGTTGGACACTATTGTCTCAAGCATGCCATGTAATCGAAATATCTCTGAAATGAACAGTCTCGCTAAATGGTCCGGCTTGACTGTTTTCTTCACTGGAATAAGTGAGCTTGCTTGCTAAATCTGTCATTGATAGTCCAAATGCCATCGTGCCCTCTTTGTGTCTTCGGGAGATCAAAGGTGAAATCTGTTGCAATACTTACCCAGAGGTGGGTGGGAATGGGTAAAGGTTGTAATAATCCTTGTGCCTTATGCCTCTCAAACTTGACCTTCTGACATACTAACTAACTGCGAACAAAGTTGTCCACATCTTTCTTGAGTCTTGGAAGAAATAACGCTCCACCCCCTTCAAGGTGGTGTCGATGCCGCGGTGACCTGTAAATGGTGGACAGTGGCACTATTAAAACCTTTTCCTTCAAGGGCTGTGTAACACACAACATTGTTTTCTTCATCAAGTAGCCAATCCCGTATGGAATATCCTAGCACTCTCCCTATTTTATATCCGAGTAAAAACATCGGTAAAATTTGGATCGGTGGCGTACTGGTCAACCATATCCTCGAAGCTTCTATGATGGATCGCGGAAATAGCAAATACGAGGGGCTTCTGAGACAATGCATTTGCCACTAAGTTTTTGTATCCCTGAACATGGACAATCTGGAAGTGAAACTGTGACAAGATGTTAGCCCACCGCATTTGCTTTTTCGAAAGATTCTTTTGTGACAAGAAGTAGCGTAGACTCTGATGATCAGTAAAGACCGTGAAATCGGCTCCGAGTAGATAATGTCGCCACTGTGTAAGAGCATGGATCACTGCCAATAGTTCTTTCTCATAAATCTGTGCTACCAATTTTGGGCTTGAAAACATTTTGCTTTCATAAGCAATCGCATGGCCTTCTTGCATCAAGACCGCTCTTAGACTACGACCACAAGCATCACAATATACTTCGAATGGCTTTTGCAAGTTTGGCAAAGCCAACATTGGTCCGGTAGTCAATTTTTCTTTAAGTGTCTGAAAGACACTCACCTCTGTCGGTCCCCACGAGAAAGGGACTCCTTTTTGGGTCAATAAGTGCAAAGGCGAAGCTACCTCTGCAAACTTCCGAATGAACCGCTGGTAGTAAGAACGCAAGCCCAAAAAGCTTCTAACTTCATGAACATTCTTTAAGTGTGGCCAATCGTGGATAGTCTCAATTTTGGCTTGGTTCATTTGTAATCCTGCTACTGAGGCGATGTGTCCCAAGAAATGTATCTCCGACGGAAAAAACTCGCTCTTTTTGGCATTAATAACCCATCTTTGATCACGCAATGCTTGAAAGACCTGTAGCAGATGGTGTCGATGCTCTGCCTTATCCTTGGAGAAAACTACAATATCATCAAAGAAAGTGTCCACAAAAGATCGATTTTCTCAGAAAATCCTATCCATCATTTGGTTGAAAGTTGCTTGAGCATTGGTAAGTCCAAAAGGCATCACCAAAAATTCATATAAACCAAAGCTTGTTCGAAAGGCTATCTTGTAGATATCTCCCGGAGCGATCCTGATATGATGATATCCGCTTTTCAAATCAATCCTGCTGAAACAAGAGGATCCTTGAAGTCTGTCAAGAATATCATCGACCTTGGGAATCGGGAATCTGTTCTTGATGGTGATTTTTTTGAGAGCTGTATAATCAATGCACATTCTTCAAGATCCGTCTTTCTTTAGTACCAACAAAACTGGAGAACGGTAGGGTGAAGTACTAGGCTGGATGAGATCCTCTTCAAGAAGGTCTTTCACTTGGTTCATGATTTCTTCATTCTGGGCTCGGCTTACACGGTAAGGTGGCCGGTTTGGTTGTGTGGTTCCAGGAATCCGATCATTAGTATCGTCCTCAGGACGAGATGGGGATAACTCGCCTCGCAGGCCTTCTAAGAAACAATCAGCATGTGTGTGCAGAAATTCTTGTCGTTCTTTGTCCAATTCAGACATGTTCGTTCGTTGTTTATCATTCAGTTCTTTTAAATAGATCGAGTAAACAAAGAGATTGGATTTTATTAATTTTGAAATGGCCGAAGCCAATACAATAGGGACGGACTCACCCTTCAATTTTACATCTACAATTTTCTTGCCCTTTTCATTTGTCAAGGTCTCTTTCTTAGCCCGATAGTCGACCACGACGTTGTTCTTATGGTACCAAGGGATTCCTAGGAGGACGCCACACCCTTCCAAAGGCATGATGTAAAAGTCCTCGTGTGCCAAGACGAAGTTTTCCAATGACAGGCTTAATGGCTACATCTCGTCCGGGTGCCGCTAGAATTGCCTCCGCCGGTGGCCCCATCCTGTCGGGCGTATTCTCGAGGCGCGCCGCCAATCTAGGTGAAATGAAGTTTGCCTTGGCTCCTCCATAAAAAAAGATAAGGGCTTCTTGATCTTTCACTTTGCCCCATGTGCGGCAAAGTTCCATACTTCATCCGTTTGGCTTGGGTCGTTTCCCATGCAATCCGGTACTGGTCCTGCTCTCATTTTGCCTTTTCTGCCACGTTCTTCCTGTTACCATATACATGTGGTAGTGATGTGTGTGAACACAGTTAGGACCGCCGGGGGATTTTTTCCCTCACTAGGAGGTTTTTCCTCCCCTGCATTGTATATACACCCATCATTCTAGGGCTATCTATCTTTCCATTGCACACTAAGTGATACACTCTCTGTTGTGTGCCTTGAGCTTCCTTCGTCTTCTCCAAGCTGTGTGTGTTTTCCTGCAACCCTAATTCCAACAATTGATATCAGAGCAGGTTGCGTCCTCTCAGGTTAGTCGTCAGCAGCTCCAACACACGCTTGCTCACTTTCTCCGATTTTTGTGAGCTTTGGCGAGCGTTCGTAGGTCGACAAAATTTTTGGGAGTGCTCCAAGAGCTTAGTCTGCTCAGATTTTTGACTTGGGCTCATCTCGGCCTCCGTTTCCACTACAGGCAGTACCGCACGGGCTATTTCGTCATTTTGTGCAGAAATTCTGTCAGTGCCGTTTTTTGCATAATAGGTCTCCTATGGTCTTCTATGGTTTGTGCTATATAGCACGTGTTGTTCCCGCTCTCCTTCTCCTCTTTTCGGGTAGTTTTCACATTAGGTGCAACGTTTACCATGACTGACAACAACACAGATGTGTTCAAGATGTTTGCTGCTGAGAATAGATTGGATGGGGACAATTACCCTATGTGGGCTTAAATGATGCAACATGTTCTTGTGTCGAAGGGCGTTTGGAACATTGTGCAGGGCATTGATGTACGTCCTGGTTTAGAGGATACAAGGGATGTTGAGGATGTTGCAGGTCTTGCTGCTGTTAGAGTCGTTTTGCCTACGACAAAACAAGCTCGTTGGGATGTAAAAGATTCGCAGGCTCATGCATTGATTGCATTGTTTGCGAAGCGCACTATTACTCCTCACATTCATTCAGTGAAATTTGCAAAACAGGCTTGGGATATTTTGGTTGGTCTTTATGGAAGTCACAATGAGGCTAAAATTGCATTGCTGCTTAAAGATCTGTATTCGAAGATTATGCATGAGGAAGATGATATGCACACTTTCTTTGCTGGTGTTAAGGATATCAATGAGCAACTTATTTCTGCGTTATTTCAGACGGTTTCCTTGTGCAGACTATTCTTGATGCCTTGCCAGATTCTTACTAGACTTTTGCTAGTACTTGGAGACTTATGACCCAAGGAAATCCTAAAGTTGTTAAGTTTGATGCATTATGCACATTGCTGTTGCAAGAGCCGCTTTCCAAAAAAAACAGGACTAGATAGCGTGCAACTGAACATGCCTTTATTGCTGCTCAAAGAAAAGGTGGTATCAGCAATGTAACCACTTATGGTTCTTTTGCGAGTGGAAAATCACTTGTTCCTAATGCTTCTGTTGGCAACAATTCGTCCGGAAATTTTGGTGATAAGGGTCAAAAGAAGATGCGTTGCCATTATTGTAAAGCTAATGATCACATGATCAAGCAGTGTCCTAAGTTGAAGGCCAAAGAGGCTAAGAAGAAAGAGGGTGGTTTCACTGCAAATGCTTGTTCCACTACAAATGCAGCTATTGTTGAGTCTTGTGTGAAAGAAGACTGTGATGCCGATGTTGATGTAGAATGGGCTTTTAGTGTAGAGTGTACCTATAATCCTGCTGTCCATGATGCATGCATGTCAGTTGCTACAGATTCACATGTGGTATTTTGACAGCGGTGCTACAAAGCACATTACCTCACTTCGTGATTTGTTCACCTCTCTTGAGTCTGTCCCTTACGGGAATTTAGTTACTTGTGCCAACAATGCCTCTTATCCGGTTCACGGAGTTGGAAAGATTGTGCTTACTGTTGCAAATGGCAGCTCCTTCACACTTGTTGATGCATTTTATGTACGTGGGATCAAGAAGAATCTTTCGTCTGTATCTGCACTTGCTAGACTTGGACTTGTAGTCAAATTTGTGGATGATAGATGTACAGTACATGATCTCAGTTTCGGTGATGAAATTGTTGCATCTGGCATTTTATGTCTTGAGCTGTATAAGCTCACTTTGTATGACAAGTGTGGGCAGAATTTTGCAAATGCAGTTGTGGACTCAAAGGCTATTTCAAAGGCAAAACGTTGGCATGCACGTTTTGGACATTTGAATTTTGTCAGTTTACTGCGTTTGCAGAAATCTGATATGGTTGCTTCTTTGCCACCTCTTGAAACACCTATCAAACATGTTTGTGAAGGCTATATTTTGGGTAAGATGCAGCGTTCGAAGTTTCCAAAGGATGGTTCAATTAGGGCCACATGTAGGTTGCAGCTTGTGCATAGTGATGTTTGTGGGCCCATGCAAACTCCGTCCTTGGGCAATTACCTTTACTTCGTGACTTTAATTGATGATTACTCCAGGTATGCATGGGTATTTCCACTTAAAGCGAAGTTGGAAGTATTTACGTGCTTTAAACAATTTTTGGCTATGGCTGAAAATGTCTCGAAATGTACTATTGGCACCCTCCGTTCCAATCAAGGGGGGGAGTATGTGTCTCATGAATTTAATGCATTTCTGGCTAGTCATGGGATAAAACACCAATGTACAGTGCCTTATACGCCTCAGCAAAATGGTGTTGTGAGAGGAAAAACTGGTAACTTATGGAAATGGCATGATGTATGGTCAAAAGTGAAGCTTTGCCGCATTCGTTTTGGCTTGAGGCCATCATGTGTGCCACTTATGTACTTAACAGCTGTCCTACGAAAGCTTTGTAGTCTATTACTCCATATGAAGCATGGCATGATAGAAAGCCTTCTATTGAGCACATGCATGTTTTTGGCTGTTTGGCATATGCTTTGGTGCCACAAAGACAACGCAGAAAATTGGATGATAAGGAAGTCAAATGTATTTTGTCGGTTATAGTGCTGAAAGCAAAGGTTACAGGTTGTATCATCTGCAAACAAGGCGTATCTTGGTCTCATAAGATGTTGTGTTTGTGGAAGATTCCGTTCAGCCCTTGCTGTCATGTACTAGAGTCAGTAATGTGAGCCCACAAGACATTTGACACTTTGTTGCCTCTTTTCAGTGGTGGAAGTTCAAATGTAAATTCCAATGAGGCAAATGTACAACTTATGGGGGTTTCGGAAAATGTTACACATTAGCCTATACTGTTGCAGATGTACATGATGTACTTGATGAGAAAAGGGCTGAGAATGAGTAGGCTAGAGGTATGCCTAAATGGTTGGTGCATACTTTGCGTGACAGTAAATTGGATGCACCTTTGTCTAGTCGTACTCCTTCAGGTTCTCGCCATGCATCTTATGCATCATATTGTTATGCTTTGGCTGTGTCTAACTTACATGATGTTGAGGAACCTCTATCTTTTGATGAAGCACATAATTCTGAAAATTGGATGGCTGCCATGCAATCTAAATATGATGCACTTATAGAAAATGACACATGGACTTTATGTGATTTGCCTCTTGGAAAAAAGGCCATTGGTACGAAGTGGGTTTACAAGTTGAAACGCAAGCCGGATGGTGAGATTGATCGCTATAAGGCTCGACTTGTTGCAAAGGGTTATGCACAGCAGAAAGGCATAGATTATGAAAGACTTTTACTCCCACTTGTTGTATGACCACTGTACGTTTTCTATGTGCATTGGCAGCTCATTTTGGTTGGGATGTACATCAGTCTGACATCGTTACTGCTTTCTTAAGTGGTGACATATTTGAGGAAGTTTAGGTAACGCAGCCTGGCGGTTTTGTCAAGAAAGGACAAGAGGATAAAGTGTGCAGATGTAAGAAAGCTTTGTATGGGTTGAAGCAATCTCCTCGTGCTTGGTATGAGAAGGCTGACACTCATTTGGTCAAACAAGGCTTTCGTAACAGTCCAACAGAAAGCACATTGTATGTAAAGCGTGAGGGCGATGTACTTCTCACTGTGGTTCTTTATGTGGATGATTTGTTGATCATTGGACCAAATGAGAAACATATTACTGAATTTAAGGCTGATTTGAATGCTACTTTCAAGATGAAAGATTTGGGATTGTTGCCAGAGTAACAAAGAACGAGCAGAACTCGCCCCTCGCGTTCCTGGAACGCGTGCCAAAGGGGTCGGGTAGCCGGAATGGAAACGCAGGCAGAACGGAACGGTCATCAAAAAGCGCGGAACGGCTGGAACGGGAGCGGAACGGGTGGTTCAAAAAAACTGTCCATTGGGATAGATTTCAAAAACTTTCCGGTTGGGATTTTTTGAACACCTTGCATGGTTTTGGGGGGAGATGGAAGAGAGGGGGTCTTCTCCTCTCCTATATAAGCCAAGGCCCTCAAGGCAATGAAGCATAAGCCATATCTATTATCCCCCTCAACTTTCCTCTTTCAAGATTCAAGGGCCAAGGCAAGGCAAGGCACTCTCTCTCTCCCAAGGCACTTTGTCTCCCTCCCTTGGGCCTCAAGGCTTTAAGCCTCAAGGCTCGAGCAGGGGTCGGGTAGCCGGAACGGAAACGCAGGCAGAACGGAAAGGTCATCAAAACGCGCGGAACGGTTGGAACGGGAGCGGAACGGGTGGTTCAAAAAAACTGTCCGTTGGGATAGATTTCAAAAACTTTCCGGTTGGGATTTTTTGAACACCTTGCATGGTTTTGGGAGGAGATGGAAGAGAGGGGGTCTTCTCCTGTCCTATATAAGCCAAGGCCCTCAAGGCAATGAAGCATAAGCCATATCTATTATCCCCCTCAACTTTCCTCTTTCAAGATTCAAGGGCCAAGGCAAGGCAAGGCACTCTCTCTCTCCCAAGGCACTTTGTTCCCTGCCTTGGGCCTCAAGGCTTTAAGCCTCAAGGCTCGAGCAGGGGTTGGGTAGCCGGAACGGAAACGCAGGCAGAACGGAACGGTCATCAAAACGCGCGGAACGGCTGGAACGGGAGCGGAACGGGTGGTTCAAAAAAACTGTCCATTGGGATAGATTTCAAAAACTTTCCGGTTGGGATTTTTTGAACACCTTGCATGGTTTTGGGGGGAGATGGAAGAGAGGGGGTCTTCTCCTCTCCTATATAAGCCAAGGCCCTCAAGGCAATGAAGCATAAGCCATATCTATTATCCCCCTTAACTTTCCTCTTTCAAGATTCAAGGGCCAAGGCAAGGCAAGGCACTCTCTCTCTCCCAAGGCACTCTGTCTCCCTCCCTTGGGCCTCAAGGCTTTAAGCCTCAAGGCTCGAGCTTGACGCTTGCAAGTTGCCGCTCCACTTCTCTCTCAAGCTCCACCTCTCCATCTCTCTCGACTCTCGAGTCTCGAGTCTCGAGTCATGATTCACTCATTCATCACCTCTCTCCCTCTCCCTTGGGCCTCAAGGCTCAAGCTTGAGAGTCAAGACTCCACCTCTCCATCACTCTCCACCGCGCCATCATCCCCCCCCCCCCCCCCCCCCCCCCCCCCCCCCCTCTCTCTCTCTCTCTCTCTTAAGATTCCTTCCTCTCTCGAGTCTCATCACTTATGGCGCAAGCTTCCGCATCAAGTGAACTTGATCCCTTGGGTGCCAAGAAGAAGAAGGACGAAGCATCATGGTGGGATGAAGTGCATTCCCGAGTGTTGGGAAAGTCCAGTGGTGCACGTGTATGGAAGTGCAAACTATGCGGCTTCGAACGGCAATCCGGCACAACCAAAGTCCGTGCTCACCTCCTTAAGCTAGAGGGACAACAAGTAGCAATATGCAAGGCCGTCAACGAGCAATGGTTGAAGGAATTTGAAGCCAAGGATGCCGCTATCAAAGCCAACAAAGAAGAGAAAGAAGCGGCAAGGCCAAAGCGTCCCGCAATGGACCCCAACAACTTGGTTTTTCCCTCTTCTACACCTTTATCGGCTGGTGGTGATAGCAATGCGGCAACGACGGAGACGGCGGTGACATCATTTCGATCGGTATTTTCAATGCCTAATACTACTCCGGTCTCCACTCCCAAATCTCACCAACACACCCTACATACCACTTGGGATCCAAAAAGGAAGGAGAATGTGGATACAAGAGTTGCCCGCTTTTTTTATCACGATCACCTCCCCTCCATAAAGGCTCGGTAAGACTTAGTATCATTTTCAATTTTTCATACAATCAATCATCTCGATTCTCATTTTCATCTAAATAGTAAATACTAATACCTCTTGTGTGCAATATCTAGGTCGGAGTACTTCAAGACCATGTGCACGAGGATTGGAGAGTATGGGGCACCTCTTCCGAGGCCCTCCGTACTACTCTACTCGATAGAGAGAAGGCCGTTGTGGAGATGGCAACCCTCAACATGAAGAGGCAATGGACGAAGTATGGCGTGACCCTCATTGCGGATGGATGGAGCGACACTAGGAGGAGATCCATCCATGGCATTGTTGCCTATTCTAAAGGGGGGATGTATTTTGCCCACTCCTATGACGCCACGGAGACAGGAAAATCAATAGATGTCCTTGCGGGTGAGTGGGCCTCCGCCGTAGAGACCATTGGGTTGGACCTTGTGATAGGTCTGGTCACCGATGGAGAGACATCAAACAGGGCAGCCGGAGCTATTTTGGAAGGCACTTATCCTCACATCATGGTGTCTTTTTGCATGGCACATTGCCTTAACAACCTCTTGAAGGATTTCGGCAAACTACCTTGGATAGAGCCTCTCATTGCATCCACGTCCAAGGTGGTTGCTTTCATCAACAACCACAACATACTTCGAGCCGAGTTCTTGAAGTGGTCGGGGGGCAAAGTGCTTCTAAAGTATTGTGAGACCCGCTTCGCCTACAACTATCTAATGGTGAGCCGCTTTGTAGAGTGTCAAAGTACAGTGCGACAGCTCTTCATCAATACAGAGTTTGCTCAGACTACCAATGCAAGTACAATTGTAAGGATCATTTGTACAGGAAAGATAGAGGATCTTGAGTCCTAGGAGTCCTTAAAGAGTATTGACAAAATGGTGAAACCAGTGATCCACTTGCTTAGAGTGATGGATGGTATGCAACCTTGCATTGGCAAGGTCTATGAAGCAATGGATCGCATGGTCAAGGCCCTTGCAGAGCATGAGCAGGACCCAGATAGGCTCGAAGAAATCAAAGAGCTTTGCAGTAGCAGCTGGAATGCCTATAGTTCACCTCTTCATGGTGCAGCTTTTGTGTTGGATCCAGAGTTCCAGGGTGCAGGGCAAGAGCATGATTCGGAGGTAAACACACATTGGAACACCATCTTGAAGAAGCTTCACCCTGATCGTGACATGCAACGCAAGATAAAGGATCAACTTGCATTTTACAGGGATATGCGAGGATCATTTGGGACAGCCGATGCCCAAATTGATCGCACCAAGATTTCCTCCGTCTTGTGGTGGCAAGAAAATGGTTCAGATGGTCCCGATCTTCAGCGACTTGCCGTCCGCAATCTCAGCCAAGCGCATAGTAACAGGGAATGGCCGTTTTCAGGTCTCTGTTCCTCGTTCCCATTCCAAGTTCTCGTTCCCAATCCCCGTTCCGTGTTTCAAACGTGAGTACCCGTAACAGGGAATGGCATTTTGTTCCGCGTTCTCATTCCCCGTTCCCGTTCCTGGTAACTCCCAAGCGGTTAGCTCCTTTTGCTTGGAGCAATTGTGGAGTGTATATAGACACATTGCATCTAGAAAGAGGAATTGACTTGGAGCGGAGAAAGCAAATGACCTTGTTTTTGTCAGTGCAAACTTAAGAATGCTTTGCAAGTCAGCATCCAAAGTGACAGATCCCTTTCTGCAGTGGGAGATGGAGGCAGAGGTAGAGCTTCTTGGAGAGGCAGGAGGATTTACGCATGAGGATGAGCCTATGCAGGAGGATTGGGATGATATTCACGACGTCCAAGACTCCACTACAGATTGGGAGGTGGGATGCTCTTCTGTCCCTACCTAGAGGTGAACATCAGGCATGAGTCATGACTCATTGCTCATTGGCTTTTGATATTTGTTTCCTTTGTGGTCGCCGACTTTGTCCCCTTTTTGTATTGCACTACCATATGAGTGATTGAGTCTTCACATGTCACCTATTGACTCTTACAATTGTTATTTAGCACTCTTAGCCTCTACATGTCTATTTGTAGCGCCTTGGCTGGCCTTGTAATTCATCTTTATAATCTATGATCTATCATCTTTTTGCTCCAAGCTTTTGTGTGGAGTCTGGACTCTATTCTTCAACTTTGAGTTAATGTTCTTTCTATGAAGAATCAAGATGCTTTTGTGAAGGATGATCCCAATTCATATATTGTGTATTGCGCAATCGCGTGTTAAGCCTTAAGATTGAAGAATTATTGCAGAGCATTCCTAAATAGGATTCTACTTGGACTAATGGGTGTGTATGGCTTTCTACTAACATATAGGTTAAATCTAACCTAATCTAAGCATATTTTAAACTTACCGTTCCGGCCTCCGTTCCGGTTCCGCCTTTTGGGGGGGGGGGGGCAGGCCGTTCCGGAAACGTTCCGGAGGCCCCCGTTCCCGTTCCCCGTTCTCCGTTCCCATTCCGGGTAACTTTGACTGTTGCATCATTGCTTGGGCATATAGTTTAAGCAGTGTGATAGTGGTATTGCCGTGTGTCAGAAAAGTCAAATATAGACATTGCTATGTACTTGAGGATTGCAAACCTATTGCCACTCCCATGGAAACAGGTTTGAAATTGAGTCTTCATGATGCTGGTGATCTTGTAGATGTCACTCTTTACCAAACTGCTGTTGGATGCCTCATTTATGTATGCAACACGAGGCCGGATATTCAGTTTGCAGTTTCACAGGTCGGCAGATTTATGCGTAGCCGAGGATCTAAGCATTGGCAGGCTGTCAAGAGGATTTTTGCTACTTGAGTAACACTTTACATCTTGGCTTGTTTTATCCCAAGGGGGGATCATTGCCGTCAGACTTACATGCTTTTTCGGACTCAGATTGGGTTGGTTGTTTTGACACGCGAGTGTCCACAAGTGGTTTTTGTTTCATGCTTGGCAGTTCATGTATATCATGGTTGAGCAAGAAGCAACCTACTGTGGCCACTTCTAGTTGTGAGGCTGAGTACAGGGTAGTCTTCACAGCTACTGTTGAGTGTGTATGGCTCAGACGCCTTATGGATGATTTGGGTGTTGGACAGGAAATTGCTAACACTATCTACACACTGACATTCAGAGCGCATTGATAGTTGCGAGGAACCTAGTTTTTCATGCTCGCACAAAGCACATTGAGGTGCATTACCACTATGTCAAGGAGAGGCTCTCAGTAGGAGAGATCATCTTATGTGCCAACACAGGACAACCTTGCAGATCTTTTCACAAAGGCATTGTCTTGTGAGAAGTTCGAAGCTTTCTGCAAAGCTTTGGGCTTACTCCCCTTTGTGGACTAATCATGTCCTTAAGGCATGGCACTTCCCTTACTCTATGTGCCAGCTCTCGTTCACCGCATCACTCCAAGGGGGATTTGTTACCATATACATGTGGTAGTGATGTGTGTGAACACACTTAGGACCGCCGGGGCATTTTTTCCCTCACTAGGAGGTTTTCTCTGTTGTGCATTGTAAATACACCCATCATTCTAGGGCTATCTATCTTTCCATTGCACACTAAGTAATACACTCTGTTGTGTGCCTTGAGCTTCCTTCGTCTTCTCCAACCTGTGTGTTTTCCTGCAACCCTAAATCCAACACTTCCGCTGCTCTAGAACTCTTTGGCCTGTCTTTAGGCTGTTCTCGTTGTGCCTTTTTGGGGTACTTTGTGGAGATGTGCCCTTGTTCCCCGCAACCAAAACACTTCCTTCCTTTGAGATAGTCAGCTCTCTCTTCTGCAGTCAATCGGGATCGTGCATCTTTCTTTTTTTGGGGACTCTTTTTCTTTCTATTTTCATTGGTCGAGGTCTGTCTGGTCTTCTGAGTCAAAACTTCATCAGTGGGGTAGGTCAAATTCCCTGAATGTATCGAAAATCCCCGTTTCGCATGTCCCATTAGTTGTTGTATAGACTCGGACTTCTGTTCAAGGTAGAAATCTCGGATCTCTGTAGGGAGTCCGCGGCAAAACCGCTCAATCTATTCTTTAAAAGTGACCTCCTTAAACGAAGAGGTTGGTAGAAAAGAATCCCAAAACCTCTCGCAACATGCGTCCAACCCTTGGTCATCCGAAGATGGCTCCAAGCTCATACTCCTGGGTCAACCAAGAAGAAATAAAGAGCCGTTTGAACTTCAACCACTTGATCGGAGCTTCTTTCCTCAGAAGAAGAGTGGACCACCATGTTCGAGCATTTCCCTTTACAAACGATGCTGCCCTCCTGATCTTGGAGTGCTCTAAGTAATGCCCTCTGGAGAAGGCTATGTCAAGCTGCTGAATGAAAGCCAAAGCCCTCGGAGCATCTCGAAATCCAGAAAAGGATTCAAATATTATTGACTGTCCACCCTCTTTAAATTTCTTTGTCTTCTTGCTCTTATCTTCGAGAAAGTCATATTGGTTGGCTCTGTAAAAGTGTTTCTTCTTTGCATAAAACATGTGGTCGTCAGAGTTTGAACTGTCATAGGATGACTCCTCCGTAGAACTATCAGAAATTGGTCGGAATCCGATCTTCTTTGCCTTTTCCTTGTTCTTTCCAAAGCTTTGTTACTTGCTTTACTTCTTGCCCTTTCTGTCCTCCTCGCTCGAGTCGGAAGAGGAAGAGCTAGAAGAACTGTCAGAAGAATTGGGTAGTCCTTCAAAACGCACACGCTTCTTTTATTTTCGTGCATATGCAAAAGAAGATTGACGGCCCAAGTAACCAGGTAGTCATTCCTCTTCTTGCGCTTCTTCAATTGCTTCTTTAATGGCTTCTTCGTGTTCAGAAGTTGACTGATTTGGTCTGGACCACATCATGGATTTCTTCTTCAGTGAACATCCTCGGAGTAGGAGGCTTCTTGATTGCCAGTTGGATTGGTGGCTCGGTGGCTTTCTGCCACTGGGTATGCACTTCAACCATCGAATGGCAGGTAAAAAATTTTGCATACTGGGGATCCTTAGCAAACTGAAGCATTTGCTTTGTGCACTCGTCAACTTGATGTCGACGTTGCATCTCCATAAGTTCATACTGTGTGGGTCGGGGTGGCTTGTACTCGGTCTCTGCTAAGTCGCTTGAATTTTCCGTATCGTCTCCTCGTGCATCAGCCGTGGCAGAAGAGGTCGACCGATTCTTTTCGGAATCCATAGGTGCTGCGAGAAGAAGGATTGGATATCCCGGTAGAAGAGAAATCAGCCTTGCTTTGATACCATTGTAACAAACTTGGACACAAGTCTAGATTCTGTCGCGACACAAAAGAGATTCACTTCAAAACACTTCACAATTCAAGAGTCGACACGGACCGACATAGTTCCGTGCCAAGAGAGATTGGCCCCAAAGACTGGCGCCCCTTTCGGTATTTTCTTTTTATATTAATCTTTGAGCAAAGTACAACTCCCACAGGTGCTCGCTCTCAGACTCTACGTCCAGATGCTCTGAGAAGTGAGACCCTTGGGTCATTTATAAACATTACAAGGGATGCTAAAAACAAAGCCCCAAAAGCGTTAAACTCAAAAGCAATTGAGTCCCAAAAGCTTCAATCTCAAAATCTGCCAACAAAAAGCAGAAGCGCAATTTGTGGAATTTCCGTACAGCTGCCACGTTAGCATGTTAGCGCAAAAAGTGGGCGTCCGTACAGTGCCATGTCAGCAGGCCGGTACACTGTCCACGTCAGTAATCCGTAGTCTCTGTTCGTACGTTGTCCACGTCAGCAGTGAGCTGTTTGCATGGTCACGAGAGAGAGAGAGAGAGAGAGAGAGAGAGAGAGAGAGAGAGAGAGAGAGAGAGAGAGAGAGAGAGAGAGAGAGAGAGAGAGAGAGAGAGAGAGAGAGCTGAACCAACCAACCTTTGCAATGAATTGATGATCATGTAATGGGGGCTAGGTGTGTTTATGTAGTCACCTTAGCAAATTGCCCTACCTAGAGTTTGACAAATATGTGAATTAAATACCTAGAGCCAAAACAAATATTGGGACCACATTGGGTAGTTCACTTGAGATGCCATAACTTTAACACCCTCTCTGTAGTTCATAGTGGACATAAATAGTGAGACCAAGTTGATGAAGAAGCTATGGACACTCCAGCAGTGGCCACTACTGGATACACCGGAGTTGCTACCTCCAACTTTTTACCTTAGAAGTATATGCCATCTTGAGCATCGGGTTGTCTCAATGTATTCAGCAACCTCATCCACATACATGCCAAATAATGTAGGAGATAGTTGGTAGACCTGTTTCACCCCAATGGTGGAGTGAACCAAATCAGAAATCCCCTCTTGAGTGCACCCACTATTGACTTGTATAGAGCCATGATCCTCGAAATCAACTCTTTTGGAACCCCCATCTCTTGCAATCTGCACATCAATTTAGCTCTGGGCACTGTATCGAAGGCTTTGCGGAAGTCCACAAAGCAACAATAGAGCCGTCTCTTATAACAAACTTGGACACCCCAAGTCAAGATTCTACCGCGACACAGCTGAGATTCACTTAAAAAACAATTCACAATTCACACTTGAGTTGACACGGCTTGGCGTAGTTCCGTGCCTAGAGATATTGGCCCCAAAGATTGGCGCCCCTTTCGATATTTCTTTTTGTATTAATCTGTGTTCAAAGTACAAGAGAGTGGGTAGGTGCTCACTCTCAGACTCTGCGTCCAGATGCTGTGAGAAGTGTGGCTCTGCCCACTTATTTATTGGTACAAGGGATGCCCAAAAGCAGAGCCCCAAAATCAAAAGCTTCTTACTCTAAAGCATTGGACCCAAAAGCTTTAGAAATTAAAGCATCCAATCCTCAAAAGCTTGTGTAGAATTAGCCAGCGCAAAAGCAAGAAATCCGTACGTCAGCAGCTCCGCGTTTTCCGGAAATCCGTACGGTAGCCCGTACATCCTGCCACGTCAGCCTGTCGGCGCTTGTCCGGGGTCTGCTGCCACTCTGTGAGTGTGTCCAAGAGCATGCCACGTCACCCATTTGTGACGAACTGTTTTGAAGTGAATCTCTGTTGTGTCGTGGTAGAATCTTGACTTGGAGTGTCCAAGTTTGTTACATCTCCCACGTGATCTCTCATCCTGAGAGAGAGAGAGAGAGAGAGAGAGAGAGAGAGAGAGAGAGAGAGAGAGAGAGAGAGAGAGAGAGAGAGAGAAATGAAATGTTATATTAACGTCTTCAAAAGGCCATAATGACCCATGAGACCCGAAAGTTACAAAGTGGTGGATCTGATACAAAGTCAGAGTAACAAAATAACCTAACAACAGTACAAAACAAAGATATATACCATGGGGTCCTAAGTTGATCGATGTGAACCAAGCAAAAGACTAAGCAAAAAATGGGCGGCTTGTTGGGATAGTTGAATCACAAGAGATCTAGCATCGGTCGTTGGCGAATCTCATCAATTTCCTCCATGGTTAGTAGTTTGACCGGGCGTCGTGCATGCCTGGCCAGCGTGCTCCGAATTTTCTGTCGTAGTCTCTGTCGATGTTGTGTAGTTCTTCGCTGTTGCGGGCGTCTGAATTTCCCCATTTCAATCGCTCGGTCAATCAGTGTGCCTCTGGTGTGAGACGAGGGGGAGCTCTGCTGTTGGAGTGGCTCTTGCGGCTGTCCCGTGTCTGCTCTGAAGAAGTCTGTGATCCGTCTTTGAGACTGGCTAGCCTCGCCATTCATCAGGCTATCTCTGTGTCTGCGCAGCTCGAGCAAGAACAAACCCAGACATCTCTGATCTTCGTATCCCATGACTCTTGAGAGAGGTCCAAAACCTTCTCTGAACAAGCAATGGAAGCGGCCTCGTATCTCGTAGTAGACGGGGCAGCGACATGTATAGTGTAGCTCTGTCTCAGGTTCCATGTTACACAAGGGGCATGTCCTGTCCTCTGCTGCTACCCCCCTGTATCTCCCCGTCTCAATCCGCAACTGGTGAGAAGATGTGCGTAACCGGCCAATAGCACATCGTATCCCATGAGACAAGTGGGTATCCATATATCTGGGTCTCGCCACAAAACCATCTTCCGTAAGCTGGAGAAGATGGTCTTTGTAAAAAGCCATCTTCGTGCCCAATTCTTGTGCTGGTTGTATCCATGTCCTTCTGGTGTCTAGCTGGGTCATGTCTTGGCGTATGAGCTTGGTGATCACTGACTGTGTAAGGGTGAGAGATGGTGCATCCAATGAGTAATGGAATGGTGGCAGCCGGTCTATGCTGAACCCTTGTGCCTGAAACCATGATGTCATCTCCCCATACCAGCATGTTGTATCTCCTTGTATGGCTAACTGTCGAGAGGATTCAAGTGCTATGCGAGCATATCTGTCTCTAGGAAGTGCCCATGTGTGGTTTATGAAGGAGACTGATCTGGTGAGCGCCTCCACCACAAGTGGGGGGGCCGCTAGCTCTGCTCGGATAATGGCCCGTGGTACTGATGCCTTGGCTCTAATGAGCCGCGAGATCATAGAGACGAGAGGTTTCTCCATGTTCCCCCATCCGTTTGAGCGACCCCTCCTCTCGTGGTGATCCAGTGAAGGTCCCCATATCTCGGTTCCATAGAGCAATGCTGAAGCCACCAAGGTGTCAAAGAGCCAGAGCTTCGTCCGGGGCTCCTGAAACTGAACCTGCGAACACATCCTCTTCAATCTACCTAATGCTGCGTGGGCTCTAGTAAGTTTGGTTTCTGCTGCTCTTCTGAGTGAGAATGTAGGTCCGCTAAAAACCACTCCAAGGTAAGTGTAAGCGTCTGTGTATTCCACAGTCTCCTGGCCGTATGCGAGTGTAGGTGCTGACCTCTTGATCCACTGTGGGGTGGTATTAAACACCATAACCTTGGTTTTACCCAGGTTGACAGACAAACCACTTTCGTGGGCAAACGTATGCAGAGCATCCAATTGACGTTGCATTACCTCTTTGGATTCGGAGATCAACACTATGTCATCAGCATATAACAAAAGTGGAATCCATGTCCCTGCCAACTGAGCACCTTTATCCCCATCGCTGTCAATGTAGTCAGAAATCTCATCCACATACATACCGAAAAGAGTGGGAGAGAGCGGGCAGCCATGCTTCACCCCAATAGTGGAGTGAACCGGTGTAGAAAGTCCCTCCGGGGTGCGTACATGCCCTACTACTGATCTTTACAATGCCATGATCCCCCAAATGAGTTTTGTGGGTACTCCCATTTCCTGTAATCTGCGCATCAGTCTAGCTTTGGGTACCGTGTCGAAAGCTTTGCGGAAGTCCACAAAGCTACAATAGATCCGTCTCCCATGAGATCTGCCTTCCTCGATGATGGCCCTGAGTGTTAGGATATGGTCAAGAGTAGAGAAGCCTCTCCTGAATCCTGCCTGCCCAGTTGCACGTATTCCTTCCCTCTCTGCCCATCTACTCAGTTGTTGCTCAAGAATGGATGCATACAACCGTGCCAGTGTGTGCCCAATCATAATAGTGCGATAATTCCCAGGCTCCATGAGGTCTCCTGATTTGAAGATAGGTACGATCGTAGATAGGCTCCAAGCGTCCGGTAGGCCCTCACACATGGCACGGTTAAACGTAACTGCTAGAAGCTTTGCTAGTAGGTCTTTGGCATGCATGAAATGCTCAACTACTAGGCCCTCATGATCATATGCTCTCCCAGTCTTCATCTTGTCAATGGCTTTCTTCACCATCTCAGCAGTGAAAAAGACACATGTATGTGGGCATGGGTCTGGGGGGTTGGGTAGGGGCGGCTGTCCAGGTACTGTGTACAAAGATGATGCTTACTGACCCCAGGTCTTTGTCGAGGAAATAGCCGAGGGGGGGGGGGACTGCTCATGAAAGAGCCGCCACGCCTCACGCGAGTCTTGACTCAAGAATAGCTGATATAGATCCTGTTCGAGTCTAGCCAGAAAAGCCCTCTTCTTCTGCCGCACCAGGCGTCGGAAGTCCATCTGTGACTGTCTGTGAGTGACGTCCCCCAACAGCACCTCCCTCTGAAGTCTGGCTCTAGTCTGGCGGCACTCCTCATCGTACCAGCTGTTCTGAGGCATGCTCCCAAATCGGCGGCTCTGCTTAGGCTGGGTGTGTGGGTATGCTTCAGCTGCTGCCTCATGTAATGTCTGTGTCAGTATAGTAGTTAGCTCCTCCAGAGGTCGCCCCGAGTTCTCAGTGCATAGGCGTCTGTAGATTCCGTCCATGTATACAGAGTCCGTCTCCCTTGTGAATGTGTAGCGAGTAGAGACTGCTACTCGTGGCCTGTGTGCTGCACTGAAATGGAAGGAGATGGTCATCGACACCAGAGCATGATCCACCGCCACCCCCACCGGTCTGGGCCCAATTGTGAGATCCTCGATACTAGAGATGAGAATCGGTTGTGCCATGACATAGTCCACCGTGCTGGCTCCATGTCTGTGTGGGAAGCATGTAAAGCCTCCCGCAGCAGGAAATCTCTGTAGGCCGTTCAAGATGGCCAATCCATGTGCAGTGCCCATGTCTATCAGGTGTCGCCCATACTCAGTATATTCCATATCGTGTGATAGTCTGGAAAGGCCCGTCTCTGCCACATCTATCTCTCTTAGCATCTCCTCTGAAGTATCATAAAACACTGCCTGGTGATGGGCAGTCCTAGCATTGAAGTCCCCGAGGATGATAATGTCACCGTCCCTAGAGAACTCCCATATGTCATCATCCAAAATAGAGAAAGGGGATTGTCCTTTGGGTGGTGCATAAACTGATGTACTCGGGGGAAAGTAACAAATAGCTAGATAGAGGTATCTGCCTGTCTCTGCTTTCAGTCTCACCCACATGTACCTAGCCTGCTCGTCCCTGCGGGCTATATGTATCAGTGGCTGCAGATCCTCTCTAAATAACTCTGCCACTCCTCCCGAGCTCCGCCCTCTGTGCTCTGAGCGTGTTTCCTGTCTGTAGGCTGTCTCCCACCAATCCACTGACGTGAGGCATGGATTGCCCAGGGGCCTGGTGTGTCTCAGAGTAGAAGATGATATCTCTTCCAGTAAAGCTATCCTCAAAAGCACCCACATCAAGACGCATAGATCCATTGCAATTCCAGGCAGCTACTTTGAGTGTGGTCCCATAAGTCTCGCACCGTCATGTGGAGCGTCGCTCAAGTATTACCACTTTTCCGTCTCGGTAAAAAGCGATCTTGCCTTTTCCCCTTGCCGCTCTAATCTCCGGCATTACTTCCTGCATATGAGCGATCTGTGAGAGGGTGAGATCGTCCCCAAGAAAGATGCCAGTCTCTTTAAGAGTTGGTCTTTTCTTCAAGAATGACTTCTTTGCTTCCATGGAGGGAAAACGGAGGATGAGCGCTCTTTCTTTTGAGGTTTCTCCATTGCCTCCATTTTTCTTTATGTTGCCCACTCTCCATGCCCTTGTGTGTGTCGGCTCATGAATCCCCATCAAGGCTGTGAGTTCTTTTACTTCTTCGTCCACATTGCCTTTGTCTTTAAGACCGCAAATTCTCACATGTAAAGTGCGCACCCTTCTCCTCTGCTCCTCCTCTAGTGTCTGGTTAATGATGTTGTTGGGTGTGGAGAGGACAAGCTTTGCAAGGGCAAACTTCGCTAACAAAGAGTACAATTCTTTGCAATCTCTACAACATGCCAAAATGGGGGTGCCGTCCTCTCCTCTATAGGGGGCCAACAAACTTGTCCGATCTAGATGTTAAAACCCCATGACTCATAACATGTTGGAATAAAGGGAATAGGGCAAAACTAGGGCGCCCATCAAGAAGGCCTACAAGTGGTAGGCCGGACAACAATTGGAAAATGCTCCCCACTTGCCTAGAATATGGAAAAGCCTCACAAGGCCAAGCACAACCACAAAGAAGCCCTCTCTCACAAGATATAGACGGGGAAGCCCAGAACATGACCTCCAATACTCTTAGCACTATCCTCAGCTTCTTCAACGATCACCATTGTTCCTCATAATGAAATGCTTTGTGGAGGATCACCCTTAAACAATTTTCAACCTAGGAGCGTGGAACACTTAATGCATTGTTCAAGAAGAAGGAAAATGTAATTGACTATTGCATAGAAACATCGTTTATCTTTTAGATTATGATGTAATGTGCAGCGGAAGTGATTTATGGTGAATGCTCAGGATGAGTGCTTAGTGCGTACTCAAGGTTCCTTTCACTTCATGAGAGACTTCCTTTTACTTCACGAGAGATGTGCAAAGGCTAGAGAGAGATGAGTGAATGATACTGTGAGTGAAGGTTCTATGAGTGAAGGAGAGAGAGAATAACATTGGATGGGGTCCCAAACCCCCCTCCAAGGGCCCCCCTCTCTATCGCTAGAGAGGTATTTGCTTTAGATTGCACAAATGCTGATACAATGGCCCTAGATGCTGAGATGTTGATGGGAACTTGGTGTAGGTGCTTGGGTCTGCAAGGCTAAGGGCTGAAAATCCAAAATGCTAGGGATGCTGAATGGGATTGCAAGCTCAACGAGGCTATGGCTGATTCTCTATGGCCGACGTTGAGGATGGGCTGAAAACTAAAAAACGCTGGCTGATCTGTGGGCTGAATCTAGAAACGCTGGGACTATGGCTGAAATGTGCAACTTCTGAAAGTGCTAGGGCTGAAAATTGATGGCGATGCAAATCTCCTACTGCAGACTAAAAATGCTGGTGGGCTGAGTATGCTGATGAAAAAACGCCATGGATGTTGATGGTGGTACGGCTAGCAAAAACGTTATAGCGTGGTGCTGCTGGCGCTTGTACTACATGTACTGGTCTTCTGCTTGAGAAGTGATCCCTATGGTCACTTATATATGGGATTAAAGCTGGGTCGGACAATGAGTTAATAAACTCACTTATAAGAGGCGCTTCACATGCATATAAATATCTAGGCTGGATACTAATGCAACTGTATGGGAACACTCCCTTGTGCCTACACCTAGTAGACAGTGGCTGTGCTCATGTGCGATTAGAGGGTATGCAACTACTCGAAAGTGCCTGGACATGCACGTCCTGTGCGTATGGGCTCACTAGGGTGCTATAATACTCCCTAGGCTGTCCTAAGCCTATGAATAGAAGTTAGCTTGTCCACATGCACACAGGGTTAGATGTGCACGTGACATATGACACCAACACAGATACCGACATCCTTAGAGGTGCCTGGAATTTTCATAACCCGTCTTTTGGTGCTGGAGCAGTCTACACGACATTTTGTAGTGAGTTTGTTTATTATAGATGGTATGGAATGGAATAGATATGTTTGACATCCAACTTCTCCACCCATGGCTTGTTAAGAGCTCTCTAAACATAAATTTGTGGCCTTACCAAAGAAAGGACTATGTGGTGGGTAAAAGTATTGGCTAAGTCTGACGATGAACCTCAACTCAAAACAATAATCAATTTCATCCGAGTTAAATGACTTGTCATGTTTTGCCAAAAAGAAGTGTGAAGGGATTTTCCATTAGATTTTTGTCTTTGGGCTTCTGGAAAGTACAGCCAAATTCCCTCTTTGTCTTTAGATTTTTATCTTTGGGCTTCTGAAGTTTGAACTCTGAAATTGACCTTTATATATGATTTTATATTGTAGACCTTCCAACTTGCTTCAAATGTCGCTTCATGATCCTCAAGTACAGCCAAATTCCCTCTTTAAAACAGACATCCTCGATTCCTGTCTATGCTTGTTAGCGCCTGCTAGTGTTGTGTAAGCCATTGAAGCGTAACAACACTTCCCAAATACCTTGTACATACCTTTTATGCAAAGAGTGTTCTGAGTAATAAATATATGATCTAGTGGACAGTGGACTCGTGCAAACATGCTGAAAAAACCCATATCTAATGGACTTGTTCAAGCATGCAGGCTCACAAAATTGCTGGTACCGTTTCTCCTAGGCTCTAACGACACTTATTGGCTAGTAAGTAGGTTTAGCATGTCCATGTCGCGTACAAAACCATGTGCATGTGACACTGTCTGGGAACACTTTCAGCTTGGTACAGGAGGTTTCTTATTGTTGATTGTTTAATAAGAAGGGTCCAAGAGGTCATTTAGAGTTTATTATGTTACAGGAATGTCCTAGTCAAAATAGATATTGAAAAACGAGGTTCCGTATTGATTTTTGCACACTTGTAGGGGCACTCACTAGAATTCTGTGAGTGCCTGTTATCTTTTTTTGGAGCTCAACTGGGAAGAGTAGTTTCTGTGCTTGATGTCTTTTGGAGTTCAATCAAATTTAAGTTAATTTTTGGGGACTCTACTGATTTCAGTTTTGTGTGCTTCTTTGGTGTGAAGGGATTGGGTTTTTGGAAGAACTTCAGGTGGTTCTGCACCTTTCTATGATGCTTTTACACCATTAGAGCCATGGAAGGAAGCCATTTTGCATCTTCAAGTATGTAATGTTTTTTCATCCTCTAAAATAAGACTTACCTTTTTGTGTCCGGGGTAGAAAAAGGTGATCTCGCCTCAAGAAAAAAATGCTCTCTCTTATTACAGTCCAATATGGGAGAAGTAAAGCTGTTATGGGCACATAGCATAGCAGCTTTGAATTAGCAGAACGTGCCACTAATTTGAAGCCAAAGCTGAGTGTTCTTAGTTATAGCAAACTATGTGTTTGTTGTGCAAGGTCCTGCACAACAGGAGGATTCATGGACATGCCAACGATGTGGATGGGTTTATCC
Organism: Adiantum capillus-veneris; assembly: GCF_014529385.1. Classification (NCBI taxonomy): domain Eukaryota; kingdom Viridiplantae; phylum Streptophyta; class Polypodiopsida; order Polypodiales; family Pteridaceae; genus Adiantum; species Adiantum capillus-veneris. The sequence continues at coordinate 110,025,515 of NC_140934.1, read as the reverse complement.
AAATGCTCATCCAAGTGCAAAGCACAGAAGGAACCACAAGAAACATTGTGGCAAGGTTAAGGGATTTGAGCTGCATTCAGAGGACCACAAAGGAGGATCATCAGATGAAGCCTCTTCTGATGATGGCAACCATGTGAACAAGGGTACAGATTTAGTCTGCAGTACCCCTTTCTGGAGCCTAGTTTCTTGGTGTTCATAGCTTGCTAATTTCTCAACTCATGTCTTACATTTTGTAGAGAGTTTGTCGCTTCAGTCTCAGCATGATAGCATTGGACCAGTTGAAGCAGGTGATGTGGTTCATGTGGTAGAACCCCCTAGGGAGCTTCAACCACCTGAGACAAATGATTCCAATATAAAGTCAGCAGCACCAGTCCATATCAGTTCAGATTCAATTGAGTTCAAGCCTGAAGTTCCTGCTTATGAATCTACACGTAATGTAAATCTTACAGACATTGTCAAATCTGAGTCTTCTGCCGATGGGCATGTACCCAATATTGGTCCCTGTGACAAGACAACACAGATCCCTGGAGATGGAATGGTAATGCATGCCACCTTGTTGATTGTATTTTTTTTGGTAACTACGTCAATAAGGCTAGGGAATTTGTTGAGCAGAATGCGAAAAGCAAAGATTGTATTTTTTTTGGTAACTACGTCAATAAGGCTAGGGAATTTGTTGAGCAGAATGCGAAAAGCAAAGATACTGCTGGTAATTTGACGGAAATTGCAGCTTCAGACATTCCAGACGTGCAGAGTTACATGGGGCTTGTATCAGGGTTGCAGGGAATAGATGCGGCTGCACCTGGGCGGTTTCCTCACCAGATAAATCATGTAGTTGAGGGGGACTCTATGCATCAGAATGCTGCTCCTGATAGCGCAGGAAGTGTGGCTCTATTGGATGAACCCTCTAGGACCATTGAGGGAGAAGGTGGGGTGCACCTTCCATCACGCGCAGTTGAAGCAGAGAAATCCAACCAATCAAAGAATATAGAAAAGGTGGAACTCACTACAACTCCAGCCCAGCACCCTATCAATCACCAAGGTACGCCTTTTAAGCATGATCTTCGCCTGTCAAATCAAGGTTTAATCTGATATCTGAGAGAGCAATAGTAGAATGTTTCCAGTCTAAGGATGTAGGTGTGCTGCTGCTGCATCTACATTGGTGCTTTTATTGTATACCTTATTCTGATTCTGATAGAAGCAACTGTACAGGCTCTTCACAAGAGGATGACTCGTGGACATGTCGTCGCTGTGGTTGGGTCTATCCAAATCCACATCCGAGTGCTAAACATAGGAGAAATCACAAAAAGCATTGTGGTAAGCTGAAAGGGTTTGAGGTGCAAACTGATTTGCACAAAGGAGGATCATCAGATGAAGTTTCTTCAGATGAAGACAAGAAGGGTAATTTTTGCCAAGAGTTGGCTGTACTGAGTGCTCACACCCTTGGTCTCTTTGTTGAACTTAATCACTTTGGCTCATCATTTCTTCAGGGCACACACAACATGAGTCTTCTCCATTGATACAAAGTGAAAATCTGGCTGGTGGTTTAACATTAATAGGTGCCACAACTTCATCAGAAGACCAATCTAGAGATCTTTGTGCAAGTAAGGAGTCTCCCTCTGCTGGAGGGCTTCAAGACGGACCAGACTTTATAAGTGTCAAGACTGGTACCGAGCCTTCATATATTGATCCAAGGGACGCTGTCTTCCTAGCTGAAGAGCATCTAGAGGGACAACAGGGAAAAGGTGTAGCAGCTGAGGGTCATACACTAAAGGTTCCTCATGATTCAAATGGACCAGAAATATTCCAAAGGAAAGAAGAAATGTCTTCAAGTCAAGGTGCATAATCAATTTGATGTAATGGATGGATCATTTTGTCTGGTTTTGTTGTCTGGCTGAATTTGGTAGTGAAGGATAGATGCAATCAAGTGTTTTTAAACAGTTGAGTTCACAGCTGTATGGGACATGCTCTCAACATTGGGCAGGTAAAGAGAAGCAAGGGCTTCTGAAATGCTGAAAGGTCCCGTTTTCCCGGTCCCCTTCTCCTCCATGAATCAGCAAGAACAGGCAGGAAAATGCTGCATCATGACTGACAGAGGCTTATGGATAGGAAGAGTCGATTCAAAGTCCAAGCCCCTTCACCAGCGAAGCCTTGTGCATAGTCTTTCCAGCTGTCTTTGCATATTTATTTTGAGACATCTTTCATGGTCCTGTTTTTTCTCAGCATGGTACGATGAAACACATACGGCATCACTGTATGGTGAGATGAAATGCGATCTTGCAGAAAAACAAATTACTACTTATCTTTTGAAGGTTTTGAAACCTTCTAGTGCTTTGATTGCCATAGATTGTCATACGCTTGTCGACTCAACTAAGCCCACTACTACTCTTAAGTTTCCTTAGACCTGTTTGAATTTATAAAGCTTGGTTTCTCAAGTGTTTCCTGTAGGTCTCAGACAGTAGTACTACTCTTTTGAACAGTGGCTCATTGGCTCATTGGTCTCTTCTCTTGTTGAGTTGCAGCAATTGCTGCACAGACACAGTCGAGCGCAATCCCTTCATTCGCTGTAAGTGAAGGTCTCAGTAATTTGGTAAAAGATTTTTCCGGTGATTTTGGATCAACCCCCAAGGTTTCCAATGCTCCATGTGAACTCAAGGGAGAGTCCAACCCCAATTTTGAAAACTCCTCAGTGTTGAATATTCTGCCGTCTGATGATGTTCCACCTGCTGATGTTGGTTCTAGTAAAGCTGAATATAATGAGATTGGTGCTGTTGTCATGCCAATCACTCACCCGAGAGATCGTGGCTTGGCGAATGAAAACTTGGAGCCATTTGGAGGAACAGGATCCCATAAAGACGTTCATGCCAATGAAACCACAGGTAAAACTTTAGCTTATTGCGTTTACTTATTGATATGTTCCTGTAGCATTATATCAATCTTCCTACATTCCAGACGAAGCAGGAAAACTAGATTCGCTTAAGCGGAGTAGTTTGGCTGGAGAAATGCCGGACAGAGAATTCTCTAGTAACTCGCAACCTGTAATGGTAGCTGGAAAGGCACCTGATGAAGAGGCTGAAAATCTTGCTGTTGAGGGCAGCTCAGTGCAAAAGCCGTTGGGGGCCTTATCTACTGCTGCCATCACGGGTTCGGGAAATCACTTCAAGGTTGTGGACGTGCAAACTGCTGCTTCTGATGCAGTCGAACACTTAGCCAAAGATGAGGTATCAGGTCACACATTCGGAGGTCGAGAGGAGACATCCTTAGAGAAGATTGAAGCTCCTCAAGAGACAGAGCTGCTTGTGCAGTCATTGGAAGATTGGACTTCTGCAGGGAAAACCGTTTCAGAGATGAGAACCATTCCTGCAGATATATCTGGAGAGATGGCATCTATTAATGACACACCCACAGCAAGAGCCTTCTCCTCAGAGTCCAAAGTTGTTCCTGAAAGCATGCCATTGGTGTCAGTAGAAGATACAGCAGCTACATGTTCCAAAGATGAGGTATTAGGTCAGACAGATGGAGGTCTAGAAGTAACATCTACTTCAGGTAAGAAAACAGTGGTTGAAAGGCCTAAAGTGACAGAGATGCCTACACAATCTTTGGACAATCCAGGGGTGGATGTCTTGGAAGAGAGACCTATAGCTCATACAACTGGAGAGTTGTTATCAAGCGATGACAGGCCCACCTCAACCACCTTTGAAGAAGCGGTGGTTGAAAGGCCTCAAGTGACAGAGATGCCTACACAATCTTTGGACAATCCAGTGGTGGATGTCTTGGAAGAGAAACCTATAGCTCATACAACTGGAGAGTTATCAAGGGATGACAGGCCCACCTCAACCACCTTTGAATCTATGTCTGAGGCCATCCCCGAAAAAGGGCCACCAGCGTTAGCAGGCAAAACACAAGAGGATACACTACCAACAAGCGCTAAAGATGAGATATTAGATCAGACAGATGAAGGTCTAGAGGAAACATCTACTTCTAGTATGGACAAGGTGGTTGAGAGGCCTCAATGGACAGAGATGCCTACACAATTGTTGGACAACCCAGGGGTGGATGTCTCAGAAGAGCGACCTATAGCCCATACAACTGGAGAGTTGTTATCTTGTGATGACAGGCTCACCTCAACAACCATTGAATCAAACGCTGAGGCCATCCCTGAAAGAGGGCCGCCGGCATTGATAGGAGAAACACAAGAAGATACTCTATCTACAAGTACCAAAGAGGAGGTATTAGGTCAGACAGATAGAGGTCTAGAAGAAACATCTACTTCTACCATGGACAAGGTGGGATCTATAGCACACACAACTGGAGAGATGTTATCAATTGATGACAGACCCTCCTCAACAACATTTGAATCGAAGGCTGAGGCCATCCTCGAAAGAGGACCACCAGCATTTGTAGGAGGTACACAGGCTATGAGTGCCAAAGGTGAGCTATCAGGTCAGACGGATGGAGTTCCAGAAGAAACTTCTAATTCTACTATGGACAGGGTGGTTGAAAGGCCTAAACTGACAGAGATTCCTAGACAAGCTTTGAACAACCCAGGTGTGGATGTCTCAGAAGAGGGACCTAAAGCGCACACAACTGAGGAATTGTTATCAAGTGATGACAGGCCCACCTCAACAACCATTGAATCAAAGTCTGAGCCCATCCCCGAAAGCAGACCACCAGCATTGGTAGGAGATACACTAGCCACAACCACCATCGCAAATGTTGCCAATGGTTCTGGTCTGTCAAGTTCACCCAACGAGGGCGACTCAAAGAAGTCATCTTTGGTGAAGGGCAGTGTCGAAGACAAATCTCCAGAAGTTAGGGCTCCCCTGGAAGTGCTAGACAAGCCAGATAGTAAATGTAATATATCCTATGAGGCAGATTTTGGATCGTCTGGTCGAAGCTTGGAAGGGACGAATAGCTTCATCAACGCAGAGTCTGAATTTTCACAGCGCTCAGACTTTGCAGCTTCATCTCATAAACTTTCTGATTCACTTGAAATTTTCGAAGATGCTCCAGATTCCCTGGAAGTGTGTTCTGTGGGTGGTAGTGTTGAGGAAAGTGAAAGCTTGGATGAGCCACGCCAAGTGGGTGATGGAGCTCAAGAAGGTACATGTCCTGAATGTTTCCTGTGATTTAAATTGCAATAGGTTGCGTTCTGTTTGCTTCAGACCAATACTAAACATCTTATTGGCTTCATTACAGATTCGAAACTCTTGAGACGTGCTTTGGATGAGAGAACAGGTGGTGTCCAAAACCCTAATGTTATGAATGGAGCTAGTAATGAACCAGAGCAAAAACCCAGTGCTATGAATGCTGGAGAGGCAAGCTCTGAAGAGAAAGCTATAACAATGCCAGCAGGGACTTCCGCCATTCCGAGGAAAATGGATGAGTTGAAAGCTCCTTCTCCAGAGGCTTGGCAGGAGCCACGGCCTTCAACATCGGCAGGGCCTTCAACATCGGCAAAAGAAGGCAAGAAGATTATCATCTCAGAGGTTATGGAAGATGGGAAGTCGAGTGAGTCACATACAGCTTTGCGGAGCCTTATGTCAATGGAAGGAAAAGACAAATTGGATGAAACCGTCGCAATTCCCCTGGTCGCAACAGATCTGCAAATTTCAGGTGAAAAAGAAGCTTCTGCAAATGTCAAAAAGCCCAAGTCAAAGTCGAAATCCTTTTGGGGTCATTGCATTTGCTGTCCTGCTGTACATTAAGTGTCTGCATGGTCTGTCTCTTGCTTCATACTTGCAATCTAAGCATCTCTATAACTTAACTTAAAATTTTTGGAGAATTCTCTTCGCGCTATTGCATTTCTTGTATTCTTGTTGAGCCTCCAAATTTTACTTTCTTCTCTTTGCTCTCCTCTTCTTGTGCTACCTAAAGGTGCTGCTTGACAAAGCTGAATTTGTCACAAGGACAACAGGCCAGGTGAGATATAACTTTAAGCAACCTAGTCAAATTTTGTGCAAGTTCTTTACTTTCTTGCATATTTTATAGTCATTCTGAATACAGTTGTCCAATCATAATGTGATGTGTGCAAGTGGGAGAGCATAAGACCAAACTGAGCATGTCTCTTGGATGCCAGACCACCTCCTGATATTCCCAACCATAGATTACGTGCCATGCTACTTCTGTACCAGGAACACTCCAGCCTTCCGGCCAAGAAGCTACACACCACTATGTCTTTAGTCAGTGAAAAGTGAAATGATTACTCTTGGGTTTAAGTAAGCCCTTAAGTCTCTTTGTGTTCTCTGATCTGAAGCTGACGGAATGCTGAAACATGTAGAAATTCTATTGCGGTCTGTTTCAGCTAATATCACCCAAGGTTGATTAAAAATGGTAGCAGCTTATACTCACATGGCTCATATGTTCAGAAAATAATGACAACCTGCTGCTAATGTTTGCATTCAGGTTATCACTACCTTATTCTCAAGTTTCAAACTTGCGAGTCTTGGCCAAGAGAACAGTGAGCTTTGAAGCAACCTATATTTTTCATTAATTGTTTTTGTTTTGGCCGAATTGACGAAAAAAACGGCATAGCTAGTGGAATTTAGTTACATACGGATGGTTGAAGAGCAAATATGAAATAGCTTTACGTTCCTGTGATAAGATCGCACAGGTGATGGGAAATAGCTACTTCAAAACTTTCGGTTAGATCAACGAAACGTACAAAGCAGAATATATGAGGGGAGATATGATGCCTCTATGCTTCAGCAAAATATTGCCTGTGTTCTGTCGTAGAACATCAATAAACTCCTCAATGGTAATAGCCCTATTATTTGCAAATTCTAAGGAAATGTCGAGGGCTCAATTGAGAAGTAAAATGTTTCCCATCAAGCAGACAAACACACTTAAAAGCTTAAAAAAGAATGCACATCATACTTCAGACAAGATTAAAAACAATATTAGTTGCCAACAAGCAGGCAAAGGCATTGAAAATCTGGGAAAAGACCAAGTGATAGTTTTGCCAGTAAACAGAGGAAGGCAATTAAAGTTAGAAAAAGAGTACAATGGACTCTCAAATGCCAATAATTGGCTTGAATTAATTAACTTGCTAGTAGAGAGGCCAAGGCATCAAACTGGAACGGAAAAGGCACATCACAATTCAGGTGTGATGTGGTGGAAACTATTTGGCCTCTCCTAAGCCACTCTCCTAAGCTCATTGAAGCCAGCAATGCTTTCAAGTAGAGCAGAACAAAATATCCATGTCATAGTTTTTGGCGTGCAAGTGGCAAAGGACTGATTTCAGCGGACGTAAAGCGAGGGCATCTCTCCATATGCAATTACTTTTGCTTGCATCTTTGTATGCCTCTATCCTTGTTGACTACTATAATAGTTTATTTTCCTAGCTGAAGAAAAGGTCATGTATGTTTGGGATAATCCTTTCGAAACATCACTGTTTATCGTATGCAAAAACTATGATTCATGTGCTTCCTGTGTCACAGTCTCTCTATATCTCTATAAAGTTTCATGTTTATCATGCAGTTCGCAACCCTCTTTATGCTCATAATCTCAATAGAAAGTGATCATGAATCAAGGAAAAGGAGCATGTAAAGTGTTTGTATCTTCAATTGGAGCAAGTTTTGAACACATTTAAACTCTTTTGGGTGGAGTAACACAGGCTACCATCCCAGAGTTTGACCCCATAAAGAAGTGCAAGTGTATGTGTGTGGATGATGGATGGATGGGTATCTAAGTCAACGGGTGTGAATTTTTATGCTTTGTACAATCATGATATGCATGTACCTAGATAGCTCCATGCAGTTGTAATAAACAGGGGGCATATGATGTAATGCATGGGTGAATAGTCTTACCCCATCCTCCTATTTGCCCTATTGATGTAAAGCTTCTTGAACATAGACTAGGTGGAAGGGTGTGAACTCTGTCACTTCCTTGTAGGTAGTCATTTGAATCGCTTTACTTTCCCTCAGTACCATCATGTTGTTTGCAAGATCAGATAGTCTCTGCCTATTGCAGTGTAACAGGTGGGAGAGGGCACAGGAGTGGCTCTCTAGAAGAATTTTCTGGGTGATTGGAAGAGTGACTGTTTACAATATAACGTCTATCTTAAGTAGAAAGCGGCCCAATGTCTCTTATCCCTCAACTTTGTCGGCTCTCTCAGTGTACATGTCGTTTGAACAATTGGTTTATCGTCTCATAACCTACACATCTACAAACATAATGCTCCTTGGTCTGAGCTACCTTTGCTACAGATACAATCATGTCAACTTTAGAAATGCAACCGACTAAACTAGACTCAATCTCTAGTCTGTGTGATGACACTCTCAATTATCAATCAAATAGGCTACTCGGACGCTATGTGGCATGTATATATCCATGTAGCCTGGCGTCTATACGAAACCATCCCCCATAATAAGTAACTTGTGATCCTTGTAGTATAGCATCTTTGTGGAATCTTTGTGGAAAGAGGTTATCTCTACTAGCAGTGCAATCCATGGATTTCTAATAAAAAGTTGCTAGATATCTTGCCTTCAAAGAGATGAATGAGGGTGAGTCGGGGTCATATTGGGAAGATGGCAGTGCTCGAGACACAAGCCATGTGTGTTAAACCTTTATGTCACACACATACCATGATTTTCTCTCCCTCTTGTGTTTGCCAACTATCTTGAAGCTTCAAAAGCTATCATGTGATAACTCTCTCATCCGCTGGGTGAAACATACTATCTAGAATAGGGCCACCAA